>NC_057814.1:252282837-252340805 GCF_018294505.1 Triticum aestivum | reverse complement strand
CGGGCTCCGGCGGGCCGCGCGGTGGAGGAGAGAGAGAGGGTGACGTGGCGCGTGCTGATTCGCCGGGCGGCGCGGGCGAACGTGTCCGGCGCGGGCGAACGTGTCCGGCGCGGGCGGACTTTGTCCGGCGGCGCGAGGTGGAAGACGCTAGGGTTTAGACTGCGATTTCGTTTCGGGAGGGGATGCTCTTTTATAGCTAGAGGGAGCTAGGAGGCTCCAAATGAGGTGCGGTTTTCGCCCACACGATCGTGATCGAACGACCTAGAGCATGGAGATGACTTGGAGGGGTTTTGGGCTGGTTTTTGAGGGGGTTTTGCTGGACACTCAAATGGACTTGCGGATGCCCGGTTAACCGTAGGAGTACCAAACGACCTCCAAATGGAACGAAACTTGACCGGTAGTCTCCTGGTGGTATATTAAGGCCACTTGACAAGCCTCGGTCCATTCCGAGAAAGTTTGACACCCGCACACGAAAGAAAACAAGAGGGGTGCACCAGAGGAGATAAGAGCGCCGGATTGCAAAACGGACAACGGGGAAAATGCTCAGATGCATGAGACGAACACGTATGCAAAAGCAATGCACATGATGACATGATATGAAAATGCATGACATGACAAAATACAAAACGAAAGACAAAACCCGATCACGGAAGGAATAACATAGCACATAACCGAAAATGGCAAGAGTCGGAGTTACAAATATGGCAAGTTACATGCGGGGTGTTACATCGGTGCCTCCTTGGACTTCTCCAGTTCGGCGGGAACAGCAGTTAGCTGAGACCGACACTGCTCCAGCTCTTCTCCGTAAGTACCTAATCACACATTGATCGTTAAAATCAGTTGCTTCAACTATTTTCAAGTCTCGGGGGCTACGGGTATAGGGCTCTTAAATCTATACAAACTGATCTTACCCGCATATCCTTTGAAAGCTGGTAAGTGGCTCCAGCAAGCCCATCCCGAGCAGCTCGGATGTATGCATCCGCCGACCTGAAGGCATTGAGTGCCTCTTCAGTAAAATTAGGGTCGCGCATAGCTGCCCTCCGGCGCCGGTGGTTCATGGCACTCTCCACTTCGGAGTTCGTGATGGATACATTATCCGAATCGTCGGAGAGATGACAATTCGACATGGTACCCGTATCAACTCTAGCCCTAGAGGCTGGGTTCGGGGTTGGATTGGTGGACATATGTGAAGGAAATATGCCCTAGAGGCAATAATAAAGTATTATTTATTTCCTTATATCATGATAAATGTTTATTATTCGTGCTAGAATTGTATTAACCGGAAACATAATACATGTGTGAATACATCGACAAACAGAGTGTCACTAGTATGCCTCTACTTGACTAGCTCGTTAATCAAAGATGGTTATGTTTCCTAGCCACAGACATGAGTTGTCATTTGATTAACGGGATCACCTCATTAGGAGAATGACGTGATTGACTTGACCCATTCCGTTAGCTTAGCACCCGATCGTTTAGTATGTTGCTATTGCTTTCTTCATGACTTATACATGTTCCTATGACTATGAGATTATGCAACTCCCGTTTACCGGAAGAACACTTTGTGTGCTACCAAACATCACAACGTAACTGGGTGATTATAAAGGTGCTCTACAGGTGTCTCCAAAGGTACTTGTTGGGTTGACGTATTTCGAGATTAGGATTTGTCACTCCGATTGTCGGAGAGGTATCTCTGGGCCCACTCGGTAATGCACATCCCTATAAGCCTTGCAAGCATTGTGACTAATGAGTTAGTTACGGGATGATGTATTACGGAACGAGTACAGAGACTTGCCAGTAACGAGATTGAACTAGGTATCGAGATACCGACGATCGAATCTCGGGCAAGTAACATACCGATGACAAAGGGAACAACGTATGTTGTTATGCGGCCTAACCGATAAAGATCTTCGTAGAATATGTGGGAGCCAATATGGGCATCCAGGTCCCGCTATTGGTTATTGACCAGAGAGGTGTCTCGGTCATGTCTACATAGTTCTCGAACCCAAAGGGTCCGCACGCTTAAAGTTACGATGACAGTTTTATTATGAGTTGATGTACCGAAGGAGTTCGGAGTCCCGGATGAGATCGGGGACATGACGAGGAGTCTCGAAATGGTCGAGACGTAAAGATCGATATATTGGACGACTATATTCGGACTTCGGAAAGGTTCCGAGTGATTCGGGTATTTTTCGGTGTACCGGAGAGTTACGGGAATACGTATTGGGCCTTATTGGGCCATACGGGAAAGAAGGAAAATGGCCTCAAGGGTGGCCGCACCCCTCCCCTTGGTCTGGTCCGAATTGACTAGGGAAGGGGGGCGCCCCCTTCCTTCCTTCTCTTTTTCCCTTCCTCTTTTCCTATTCCATATGGGAGGTGGAATCCTACTAGGACTAGGACTCCACACTTGGTGCGCCCCCTCCTAGGGCCGGCCTCCTCCTCCCTTGCTCCTTTATATACGGGGGCAGGGGGCACCCCATGGACACACTTGATATATGATATTTTAGCCGTGTGCGGTGCCCCCCCCCCACCAGATTACACCTCGATAATACCGTCGCGGAGCTTAGGCGAAGCCCTGCGTCGGTGGAACATCATCATCGTCACCACGCCGTCGTGCTGACGAAACTCTCCCTCAACACTCGGCTGGATCGGAGTTCGAGGGACGTCATCGAGCTGAACGTGTGTAGAACTTCGGAGGTGCCGTGCGTTCGGTACTTGATCGGTCGGATCGTGAAGACGTACGACTACATCAACCGCGTTGTGATAACGCTTCCGATGTCGGTCTACGGGGGTACGTGGACAACACTCTCCCCTCTCGTTGCTATGCATCACCATGATCTTGCGTGTGCGTAGGAATTTTTTTGAAATTACTACGTTCCCTAACAATATGTCCGGCGAGGTCTCCGGATATAGTCCGGTGGATGCCCTTCCTGAAATATGGCATATCAGCAAACATCACATTTCGGTATGTTTGTCGCAGGGCGCATCAAAAGCCATACCTTTTTGATGAAGGTCGGATCTTGGAAGTATCGCCGTCCGCCTTTCTTTCGAAGATCCGCCTTGTGGTGACGATCTCAACGCGGCGTGGTGAGACGGGCGCCGCCCCTTTGAAGCACGAGACAGTGTGGTGGGTGAGGCGCATTGGGAAAACTCTTTTGGAGGAAACGCTCCCTGGGCACTTACATGGGAAGAAGGAAGAAGGCCAGGGTGATTGACTTTGATGGCCACTTCTTAGCCGTCGTAGCTCGCCTGATAGAAGACCCCCTCCTTGAGCTCCACGAATATATCCGGATCCTCCTCGAATACGGGATCCAGGTCCCGAATATGGTCCTCCGGCTGCGGAGCGGGGCCATAAATCCCCGCAGTGGCCTTCCTCCATTCCTCTTGAAAATGGTCGGGTTAAGTTTGACTGGTTGCGGCTCAGGAAGAGGACTAAGTGAGGTTCTAGATTGAGAGTTTACCCAGCTAGGGGGGTTGTACATGGAAAAGCCATCTCGACACTTGAGGCGAGCGAATTCTTCTTTCTCCCCTTTGTAAAGATCAGGCAACATGGCGGCCAGGGCGGCGAAGTTGTCTGGGCCCTTGCGCACTTAGCAAGATGTATCATCCTCCCCGTTAAAGTTCCACATGGGGAGTCCTCTGGATTGGAGTGGCTGAACACCTCGCGTTATGGAAATCGCCATGACCTCAATTATGGACAGTCCGGATTGGGCGAGTATTTTTATCTTATCCATCAGCATCTTAACCTTCGCACTGTCTACCTCCTCGAGGCTTCGGGGACGCCAGCTGTGGCACTTCTTTAACGGGGCATTGGAGAATTTCGGTAGGCCACGCCAGATTGGGTCCGAGAGAACGACGTCTTCTATATAAAACCACTCCGAGGGCCACTCTTCGGATGCCTTCTTCGGAGTGCCAGATAGGTATCCTGTCTCGGCTATGCGCCATACTTTGGTGCCACCCACCTCGAATATGGATCCCTCTTGGGAGCAAGGGACGAGGCAGAAGAGCTTCCTCCATAGCTCGAAATGGGCCTCGCAGCCTAGGAACAGCTCGCAGAGAGCAACGAAGCCCGTGATGTGTAGAATGGAGCCCGACGTGAGATTGAGCAATTGGAGGCCATAGTACTCCAGGAGACCTTGGAGGGAAGGATGGATTTGAAATCAAATGCCTCTTAAGAGAAAGGAAAGGAAGCACACCCGCTCCCCTGCTAAAGGATTCGGGAAATTTTCTGCCAGGGCTTCACCACTAAGGGAAGTTAATCCCGCCCGAACGGAGACTAGATCCGCGGGAGGGAGGTAGCTCTGCACCTGGAGCTTGGTCAGCTGCGCATAGGATACAGAGCAGCTCTCCGAATCGCTTTTTTGAGGGCTGTGGGGGCGGGAGGAAGAACTGGGAGCGCTGGCCATGATTGCGTAGTTTCTTGAGGCAAGTTTGAAGGATTTTCCCTTGGTGTGGAATGGCATCTCAGATCTAATCTCCTTAAATAGGCACCTTCCGTACGTTGTCAAGGGGTTATCTGTAAAAGCACTTGGACCCTTCGTATTTGTTTGCCACATGGAAGCTGAGGCGACGGGAGCGTAGAAGCCGAAGGGTACGACATTTAATGAAAACCAAGCTATTCGAAGAGTGCACCTTACCAAGACCGAAGATGTAAGGGCCGAATATAGCCCTTCGGTTCAGATGCTTTGAAGTGTTCGAACGAGGAACCCACCTTGCAATGCCGAAGACAATCTGTGCGCCGGACACATCATCATTGAAGACTGGTTCGGGGGCTACTGAGGGAGTCTAGGATTACGGGGTCCTCGGGCGTCCGGGCTATGTGACGTGGGCCGGACTAGTGGGCCGTGAAGATACAAGACGGAAGACTTTCCCCCGTGTCCGGATGGGACTCTCCTTAGCGTGGAAGGCAAGCTTGGCATGCGGATATGAAGATTCCTTTCTCTGTAAACCGACTCTGTACAACCCTAGCCCCCTCCGGTGTCTATATAAACCGGAGGGTTTAGTCTGTAGAGCCAATCATAATCATACAGGCTAGACATCTAGGGTTTAGCCATTACGATCTCGAGGTAGATCAACTCTTGTAACCCCTATACTCATCAAAGTCAATCAAGCAGGAAGTAGGGTATTACCTCCATCAAGAGGGCCTGAACCTGGGTAAACGTCGTGTCCCCTGCCTCCTGTTACCTTCGATCCTTAGACGCACAGTTTGGGACCCCCTACCCGAGATCTTCCGGTTTTGACACCGACAACAAGCATCTGGGAGTTGGAACATTCGCTTTGATGAGGTGATCAAAGCGTTTGGGTTTATACAAGTTTATGGAAAAGCTTGTATTTGCAAGAAAGTGAGTGGGAGCACTACAACATTTCTGATAAGTATATGTGGATGACATATTGATCAGGAATGATGTAGAATTTCTGGAAAGCATAAAAGGTTGTTTGAAAGGAGTTTTTCGAAGGAAGACCTGGGTAAAGCTGCTTACATATTGGGCATCAAGATCTATAGAGATAGATCAAGACGCCTGATAAGACTTTCACAGAGCACATACCTTGACATGGTTTTGAAGAAGTTCAAAATGGATCAGTACAAGAAGGGGTTCTTGCCTGAGTTGTACGGTGTGAAGTTGAGTAAGACTCAAAGCTCGTCCACGGCAGAAGAAAGAGAAAGGACGAAGGTCGTCACCTATGCCTTAGCCATAGGCTCTATACGATATGCCATGTTGTGTATTGCACCTGATGTGTGCCTTGCCACATGTCTGGCAAGGGGGTACAAGAGTGATCCATGAGTGAATCACTGGACAACGATCAAAATTATCCCTAGAGGAATAAGGAAATGTTTCTCGGTTATGGAGGTGATAAAGAGTTCGGCGTAACGGGTTACATTGATGCAAGCTTTAACACCAATATGGATGACTCTAAGTTGCAAACCGGATACGTATAGTGGATCATCCATTTGGAATAGCTCCAAGTGGAGCGTGGTAGCAGCATGTACAATATGAAATAAAGATTTGTGAAGTACACAGGGATCTGAATGTTGTCGACCCGTTGACTAACCTCTCTCACAAGCAGAACATGATCAAACCCCAGAACTCTTTGAGTGTTAATAACATGGTGATGTGAACTAGATTATTGACACTAGTAAACTCTTTGGGTGTTAGTCACATGGTGATGTGAACTATGAGTGTTAATCACATGGCGATGTGAACTAGATTATTGACTCTAGTGCAAGTGGGAGAATGTTGGAAATATGCCCTAGAGGCAATAATAAATTGGTTATTATCATATTTCCCTGTGCATGATAATCTTTTATTATCCATGCTAGAATTGTATTGATCGGAAACTCAGATACATGTGTGGATACATAGACAACAACATGTCCCTAGTGAGCCTCTACTAGACTAGCTCGTTGATCAAAGATGGCTATGGTTTCCTAGTCATAGACATGAGTTGTCATTTGATAACAGGATCACATCATTAGGAGAATGATGTGATGGACAAGACCCAAACTATAAACGTAGCATATGATCGTATCAAGTTTACTGCTATCGTTTTCTGCATGTCAAGTATATGTTCCTATGACCATGAGATCATGCAACTCACTAACACTGGAAGAATACCTTGTGTGTACCAAACGTCGCAACGTAACTGGGTGACTATAAAGGCGCTCTACAGGTATCTCCGAGGGTGTCTATTGAGTTGGCATGGATCAAGACTGGGATTTGTCACTCCGTATGATGGAGAGGTATCTCAGGGCCCACTCGGTAATACAACATCACAGTAAGCTTGCAAGCAATGTGACTAATGAGTTAGCCACGGGATCTTGTATTATGGAACGAGTAAAGAGACTTCCCGGTAACGAGATTGAACTAGGTATGGAGATACCACGATCGAATCTCGGGCAAGTAACATACCGATAGACAAAGGGAACTGCATATGAGATTAGCAGAATCCTTGACATTGAGGTTCAACCGATAAGATCTTCGTAGAATATGTAGGAACCAATATGGGCATCCAGGTCCTGCTATTGGTTATTTACCGTAGAGGTGGCTCGGTCATGTCTGCATAGTTCTCGAACCTGCATGGTCTACACACTTAACGTTTGGTGACGATATAAGTATAATTGAGTCATTATGGTGGTTACCGAAGGTTGTTCGGAGTTTGGGATGAGATCCTGGACATGACGAGGAACTCCAGAATGGTCCGGAGGTGAAGATTGATATATTGGACGAAGGGTATTGGAGTCCGGAAGTGCTTCGGGGGTACCGGGTGAATACCAGCGTCACCGAAAGGGGTTTCGGGGGGCCCCGGCAAGTGTTTGGGGGCCCCATGGGCCAAGGGGAGGGGGCAAACCAGCCCACTAAGGGGTTGTGCGCCCCCCTCACCCTTTCCCACCTGAGCAGGAGAGGTGGGGCGCCCCCTCTAGGGTTCCCTCCACCCGGTTTTGGGGGCAAGTCATCCTATGGGAGATCCCATCTGCCCTGGTCGCCGCCCCCCTAGGGGAAACCCTAGGGGCGCTACCACCTCCTCCCTTCCCCTATATATAGAGAGGTAGAGAGAGGGAAGCCGCACCCCGTTGAGCACGCCTGCATGCCACGGCGCTGCCTCTCCTCTCCCTTGCATCCCTCTTCCTCTCCATAGTGCTTAGCGAAGCTCTGCTGAGATTCCGCCACCACCACCGCCACCACGCCATCGTGCTTCCGGAGGACTCGAGCTACTACTTCACCATCGCTCGCTGGATCGAGGAGGTGAAGGCGTCATCAAGCCGTACTTGTGTTGAATGCGGATGTGCCATCTGTTCGGCACTAGATCGGAGTTCGTAGGCCGGATCGTGATTGGATCGCGAAGACGTTCGACTACATCTACCGTGTTTCTTAACGCTTCCTCTTAGCAATCTACAAGGGTATGTAGATCTAATCTCTCCTCTCGTAGATGGTCATCTCCTAAATTGGATCTTAGGTGTTCGTAGTAAATTGTTTATTTCCCATCCAACGTTCCCCAACAGGTGTTGCAGTACATTCATGATTCGCTTATAGTGGGTGGCTAGAGTGAGAGAGGCTTACACCCGAGTAAGGGGATTGTTGCGTATGGGAGTAAAGGGGACTTGATACTTAATGCTATGGTTGGGTTTACTTTAATGATTTCTAATAGTTGCGGATGCTTGCTAGAGGTCCAATCATAAGTTCATATGATCCAAGTACAGAAGGTATTTTAGCTCATGCCTCTCCCTCATATAAAATTGCAGCAATGATTACCGATCTTGTTAACAATTCCCTACGACAATTCCACACACCGATTCATCTTTATTCCACACTTGCTATTTGTAATATATTGTAATATATTCTTACTTCATTTAGGCAGCGCCTATTTTTATATATATTTTGCTCTCCGATATTATGCAAAGCTATCCTCTTTATACCCCAACGTAGTTCCATTTCTCGTTTCTAGATGAAAGCAAACGCTCGATGTGCATAGGGTCGTATCAGTGGCAGGTAGGACTTGAGAGAATATTGATCTTAACTTGAGCTCTTTGTGGGTTCGACGTTCCATACTTATCACTTCTATCTTTGGAAATTGCTACGATGATTCCTTGCACTTGGGGATTATCAGCTCTCCAGCGGAGCGATTTAGCCGGGCATACTTCCCTCCGGGAGGGGGAAATCGCAACCATCGACATCACCAACCATCCTCTCATCGTGGGAGGACCAATCTTCATCAACATCTTCACCAACACCATCTCATCTCAAACCATAGTTCATCTCTTGTATTCAATCTTTGTCTCAAAATCTCAAATTTTGGAATGTTAATATTTATTTATTACTGAGTGAGTTGCTATGATTTTCAGGGGAAATTAAAACCTTTTTGTGTATTGTTAAAAAAATCGAGTTTAGATTCTTCTCTTTCCGACTCCTATGAAATATTTTGAAACCATATTCAATACTATAAAGTGAGAATAAAATGACTTTCTCAAATGTGGTGGATAAAAATTTCATTTGAAGTTCTTTGAATTTTGGAGTCCTATTTGAAATTGGATCTTATTTGGAGGTTTAATGCCATTTAAATATTTCCAAATTATTCAAATAAATTTAATGAGAGGATATAATGTGACTTCTCCAAAAAAACATTTGGAAATATTTAATACTGCATAATTATTATATCGGGAATTTTAAAAAACTCTAAATTAATTTTTTGAGTAATTCAATTATGTCCATAAAGCGTTAGTAGTTGTTTGTGCAAAAAGAAGTTAATTTTGTTCAATTCTGAAACTATTTTTTTCTAACTTAAAATATTATTTTTGCAACTTCTTCTAATTATTTTGATTAAACGTTTTGTTCAACAAATTGACTATTCCTATTCTACTGGTTGAGCCCATCATAATTTTGTTTTTACGAAACCTACAGCCATGAGGCAAGCCCAACTCTAATCTTCACTCTCTATTTATTTTATTGGGCCTTTGTTTTTCCCACTAAGGCCCATATCAATTTCAGCCCAAGCCTAAGCGTACTGTTGTCCTCCTCCTCTGCTCGTTCAAACTGAACACGAACAGGGGAACAGAAACTTCACCATGCCGCCCTGTACGTCTTCCTCTTCCCCTAGCATTTGATTCCTTCACCCTTTCGACTTTCCATCAACACGAACATTAAAGAGGAATGCAAGGAGAACCCATTCAGGTAATTAAAACCCAACATTGCTGCCTCAATTAGATGAATGGATCCGTGAAACCTACATGCACAACAGCCATTGATGGCCATGCCGTATTGAGCTCGCTTGATGCGCTCGTTCCGGCCTCTCCCGACCCTCTATAAAATCCCAACGCGTCACCCAGTTTGTCAGCAGCCCTGTAGCCGCTGTCCCTGGAGAAGGAACGCGAAGTCATGTAGCTGATCAAGTGGTTGCCAGCAACAGCGGTCCTGAGCTCGACATGATCGATGATCAGAGGCCCAAGTCAACACGGGCCAAAAGGCCGCTCCAGTGGCTTGCTAGCCCAAACTGGACCAGCTAAGCGTGTGTAACGATATATAAGCTGGTCTGGGTTACTCTAGAGAGGTGGCTAGGATTTGGATGGCTGCGGCCGCGGCTTGACTTTGTAACAAATAGAGGTGTGGGTGGCTGGGAGGAATCCTCTACTGAAATTCAAATTCCTAGCTCGAACTCCATGAAATCCCCAGATCCAGAGATACGTAAGAGAGATCCTCACATATGGTAATCAGAGCCTTCGTCCTGGAGCTGCCCCTCACCGCTACCCGACGCGTCTCAGCGATGGACGGGCTGAGCGACGAGGGCTGCTCCGTCTACGAACTCCGCCATGAATTCGCCAACGACCTGGACGACAAACTTTGAACGCATGGTGAGTCGCTCCTCAAATCGATGAGTAAGATGATGGAGAGGAACAATACGACGCTCCACAGCCTGATGTCGGTGAGGGCTAACGGCATCCGGGACGAGCTCGCCATCGACCTCGAGCAGATCAGATCCGACCTGTACAAGACGTAGGCCCCGCAGGACGACCCCAAGTTCGACGCCGCCACGTCTTCCCGCAACGCTGGGCTGGGTCATGGCGCCGCCACGACCGGCGCCCTTGGCTTCCACAACGAACACCGGGGGAAGGCACATAATATTTATATCCCTCCTTCGGTCAGAGGTGCGCGCGATTCCAGCTACTCCCCTAGAAGTTTTTCTCCTCGAGATTATCCATCAGTTGGTACTGTTGAGCACTCTTCGTTTTCCCTGCATCTGGAGCTCCCCAAATTTGATGGAACAAATCCGCGGTTATGGCAAAATCGCTGCAAAGATCAGTTCAAGCTTTGGGGCACGCCCACTAGCCGCTGGCTTTCCTTGGCAACTGCTCAGTTCGAGGTGCCGCAGCGCGTTGGCTCGAGTCGATGCAGAGGCGAATGCCAAACTCCAGCTGGTCTGAATTCTGTGAAGCTCTGCGGAACCATTTTGGTCGAAATCAGCATCAAACTCTGCTCAGAAGGCTGTTTAGGATTGCTCAGACCACCACGGTTGAAGACTATGTTAATCGATTTGCTGAATTGTATGACCAACTGACAACATATGAAGAAGCTCTCAATTCCTTGCATTATATTACTCGGTTTTTGGACCGGTTAAAACCCGGAGTTCGAATGGCTGTGGCTCTGCAGAAACCCAAAGATCTAGATGCAGCCTATGAGTTAGCTTTGCTCCATGAGGAACTGGGTGAAGTGTACAATCCAACCAGTTTCCCAGTTACAAGACGGTCAACACCTACTACAAATCTCACAAATTCCAAGCCACAGAAATCTGAAGAAAAGAGAGCAGAGTCAGTTAACAGTACCACACAAGAGGATAAATGGGCAGCATTGAGAAATTACAGGAAATCCAAGGGCTTGTGTTTTGTGTGCGGAGAGAAATGGGCCAAGGACCATGTGTGCAAATCCACCGTTCAACTGCACTTCGTCCAAGAAATGATTGACCAGTTACAAGCCCAATCAGTTGAATGTTCTGACTCTGACAGTGAACAGCAGGCTCAATCTTCAGTTTACTCCATCAAATTGTCTGCTGCTGCAATGGGAAAGGAACTAGAAGCTCCTGTACTGCAACTGGAGATTGAATTACAAGGGCACAAACTCCAATTTCTTGTCGACTCCGGAAGCATACACTCCTTCTTGGATGCACAATACAACTTCTTAGAAGGGGTCAGTGCAATCAAGACACTCACTGTTACAGTAGCTGGTGGTTCAACCATACAGTGCCAACAAAAGATTGAGGAATGTCTCAGGCAATGTAACGGGACCACATTTACTTCATATTTCAAGTTGTTGCCCCTGCATACTTATGATGGAATTTCAGGCAATGTATATTGATTGGGTGAAAAAATGGCTCTCATTCACTAAGGCTGGACAAACAGTTACTTTGCATGGTTTTGGAGCTGAAGATTGCACTTATACCTGTATATCAATATCCGATGTGCAAATGGATGAGCAAGATAAAATTCCTCCAGAAATTTAGTCTCTCTTGGATGAATTTGCTGATGTTTTTGAAGCTCCTACCCAGTTACCCCCCAGGAGAAGTTGTGATCACACGGTTCCTCTTATTCCAGGGGCCAGACCAGTTGCTGTGAGACCATACAGAATAGTTCCTCAATTAAAAGATGAGCTTGAAAGGCAAATTGCAGAATTACTGAAGTCAGGTGTAATCAGACCCAATAAAAGCCCTTTCTCTTCCCCGGTGCTGCTAGTAAAGAAAAAAGGAGGAGAATGGAGACTAGTGGTTGATTACAGAATGCTAAATGCTATTACTGTTAAAGGGAAATTTCCAGTGCAAGTGATTGATGAGCTTTTAGATGAACTCTCTCGAGCTGCTTGGTTCACTAAGTTAGACCATAGGGCAGGCTACCATCAAATCAGATTAGCTGCTAGGGAGGAATATAAGACTGCATTTCAAACCCACCTAGGTCATTATGAATTTTCAGTATTGGCTTTTGGTCTCAGTGAAGCTCCAGGCACTTTTCAAGGAGCAATGAACACTACTCTTGCCCCTGTTAACATGAAAAATACACTAGTTTTCTTTGATGGTATATTGATTTTCAGCGGGACTTATCAGGAACATTTGAAGCACGTTAGAGAGGTGTTAGCCTTGCTCAGAGCTGATCAGTGGAAGGTGAAAATGTCCAAATGTGCTTTTGCTCAACAACAAATTGGGTATTTGGGCCATGCCATCAGTTCTGCGGGAGTTTCTACTGATTCTAGCAAAATTCAAACAGTGGAACAGTGGCCTACTCCAACTAGTGTCAAGGAAGTGAGAGGGTTTCTTGGGTTGAGTGAATATTACAGGAAGTTCATTAAACATTATGGTGTGATCAGTAAGCCTCTCACTGAGTTACTCAAGAAGGGAGTTCCATTTGTTTGGACTACAGTGACTGAAACTACGTTCACAACTCTAAAAAAAACACTAGTGGAAGCACCAGTCTTAGCTCTACCCCAATTTGACAAACCTTTTTGTCATTGTGACACCCAAAAATTTTATTTTTGGTTTTATCAAAACTTTTATTTGATTTGAGGGAGGTTATTTAAACTTTTCTTCTAAAGAACTCTCCCTCTCAAAAATTTCCTTTTATGACAAGTATTTTGTTTGGATTCACCCAAGACTTGATTTTGGTCTTGGAGGTTTTTCTCCATCTTATGTTGACTCATCACAAATGTTTTTCATTTGGGAATTTTTTTTTTGAAAATCTTTTTAAATAGCCCTATGGCATTTGGAGTGATCTTTTCCCCATTCAAAAATCCCCTCTTGCCATGACATGAGTGGAAATCCCCTCCCAAAAGCCATCTCTCATCTTTGTGTCAAGTTATACTTCAAATCTAGCAAGTTGAACTTCCCCATGTTTTTCCTTCCATTTATTTCTTATCAAAAATATTTTCTGCCTTCTACTTTGGCTCTTGGAGATTTACAAAGGGACTACCTTTTCTCCTTTGAGTTTTGCCTCCAAACCATTTTCCCTGGCTAGTCCTTAGAGCCCTCAACCAAGATCCATGATGATCCACTGGTCTCCAGTTCAAAAATTTCAAATTGTGCTTGCTGCAAGTTTGGACCATATTTGCCAAATTTGATGAAATTCAATTGTTTTCTCCTCCTAAAAATCTGAGAAAATTCAGGCAGCCTCTGGATGCATTGAGAGGTCACCTCACCAAGTCCCAGCTCTAGAATTTTTTTTCTTCATGCCAAATCATTTCGTCGAACACCTGAAGGGCACTATTACTGTCAAGTTCAGAAGTTCAGTGATACAGTTTCAGTGAGCCACTGTCGTTTTCTTCAGAACCCCTTCTCGATCTCGCCAGTAGCCGCGGTGGCGCCGTGCGCCCTGTGCTTCCTTCTTATCCCCTGCGCCGCACGATCGCCTAGAGGCTTGCGGGCGTCGGCGACGAGCAGGAGGAGGTGCGCCACCCCGTGAGCGACGGCAGCAGCGCCCTTTGCGGCTGCCAGAGAGAGGCGCAGCGTTGGACGGCACCGTCCAGCGCCGCCCAAGCCACCAGAGGCCACCGCGTGGCCATCCACTCACCCGTGCACGCTGCAGTCCGTCGTCGTGAACTGGTAGGCGCGGAGCACGCTCTCTGCCGCCGCCGTGCCCGTACGGCCATTCCGTCGAGGGCCAGTGCATTACGCAAGCCCGACCGAGGTTTGAGTAGAGAAACGGCGCCAGTGATCCTCCCTGATGGTGCCTAGCCTCCTAAACCCCCTGCCCAACCCCTACCTCTTCGTAATCGCTCGCCGGAGCTATCCCGTTCACGACCACCCCCTCGGATCGCCTATAAAAGGAGGTCCTGAGCTCGAACTCGAACCCGCACCACCTCTACACACCACCAGTACCACGCCAAGCCACTGGGAGAGCCCCGAGGGAGCCTTCTTCCCCAACTCCGGCCGCCTCGACCCGCTTCGGGATCCAGCGCGATTCACTCCCGTGCGTGCACCCCTACCCCTCAGCTCTTGCCAGTAGCCTCCTAGTACATCCACATCTCTGACCCGCGCATCAATTTGACACTTGCAGCACCCACCGGAGTACTCCACCATCGCCCGAACCACCGTCTGCCGGAGATAGTGTCGCCGTCGACGTGGTGCTCTCCGACAGCCAAGTCCACCACCCACCGACGCGGAAGAACACCCTGAACCTGTTGGTACCCTCCGATCTCTCTGCCTCGCCGTGGTTCAACGCCGGCGACCACCGCAGCCTTCGGGCGCCGGCGAGCTCCGTTGGGAGTTTTGAACCTGACGGGTGGGACCCCCCCCGTCAGCCTCTCTTCTTTTCCCCTCGAACCGTTTTCTGAAAACGCCTTCGGGCAAAATGTGTTTTCTCTTTGGGCTGGCGCATTTCAAACCGAACCGTTTTCTGGTTTTTCAAATAAGTCCCTGGTTCTTTACTGTTTCATCACAGATCAGTCCTTGGACTAAAACCCTTATATCTTTTTAATAAAAGATGCTTTTTGATTGATTCTTTTTCTGTCAGTCTTATATTTTTGTCTAGTTTTTTATAGTATTTATGAGGAAAAATTTTTGAACAATTTTTATGCACGCAACGACTTTCACGTTAGTGTACGGTTTCGTTATACCGTAGGTTCCGGAGGAGGTGACGGAGCCGCGAACTTCGCCGAGCTAGATTCCGAATTCTCCGAACCAGGAAAGCATGTTTGAACCTCTGATATGATAGGTGTTTTGCATGTTTGCTTGAATGGTTTGTGCATGGCATATGAGCATCGGTGAGTATTACGTTGCATGCAAGGCAACTAACCGTGTGTTTCGAAGTTACTGTGATCTCTGATGAGAGACGACCTGATCATGTGGTGACATGAAAGGTAGTAAGATGGTATTGTTGTAGCATGCGAGTCTTACGTCATCCGATAAACTCCGACGTTAACGTGGGCTGAGCCACGTTACCGTTTCTCCCCTTTCGTGCTACCACATGTTTTCTGCAAAGAATATGGTTTAGTAAGTTGCTAACCTCTTTCCTTGTACACACCAAATAGAGGGGCCGGGATGAGGGTTCTATGGCCCTGGATTAAAGCCAGTCATCCGGTCAGGGGGCATGGGTGTTTCCGGTTGGGACCGAGAGGGGGGCACCCCTTAGAGCGCGCGGTATAAATTTGATCCCATGCTACGCGAGGTTGTAGCCTCCCCGTCTCAATGTTTTTCTTGAACGTTGCCGAGGGTGATTCCTGGCATCGGAATGTTGAATGGGTGTGTACTGGTTAGATGTGTTTCTCCTAAAACACCGTAAACGGAACTAGTCCCTTGTGACTACTGAAATCCGTTGGCTGTGGTTAAATAGTACAAACTCTGCAGAGTCAAATCCTTCCGAGTCATCGTGTCCATGGTCAAGGACCATGGCCAGTATATCCATATCCATGTCAGTCCCTATGACAGTCCCCGTGGTAAATCCCCGGTGAACAAGCTTGAGTGGTAAACCCGGTTGAATTGTTATTCCTGTGGATGGACTACCCTTTTATTTATCTCGTACCTGAATATTCCCTTGAAATGATTTAAATTCATGAGCTGCTGAAATATCAAGTTATGAAATATAAGCCCTTTTTGTGATGTCGCTCAGATGTCCGACTGTGGCACTCTTGTCATTTACTTTCGATATAAGCCCTTTATGTGATGTCGCTCAGACGTCCGACTGTGGCACTCTTATCATTTACTTTCGATATAAGCCCTTTATGTGATGTCGCTCAGACGTCCGACTGTGCACGCCCGTTATTTACTTTTGATATAAGCCCTTTACGTGATGTCGCTCAGACGTCCAACTGTGGCACGCACTGTCCTTTATATTCCATTATAAGCCCTTTATGTGGTGTCGCCTTTGACGCCCGACTGCGGCATTGTTATTTCATTTGTATCCTTTCGAGGAGTCATTCAGACACTCGATTGGCCTTCAACTTTACATCGGGATTTCGTGAGGACTACCGCCCGACTTCCCTTTATTTTCCATGCATCGCTATCTCATTGTCTGAGTGCGCTCTGTTAATCTGTTCATATGCATCATGTTTACATTTGTTATATCTTATGTCCGAACTGTCTTGCGAGTACTTTCATAGTACTCACCTGGCTTGTTGATTTGGCCAGATGTTGACGAAGGCGATCTCATGGATGAAGAGTTTGATAGTGAGTCCGACGCCTAGAGGAGTCCCAGTCAGTCCCGTGCGATCCTGGAGATTGGTCACTTGTGTTATATATGCTTCCGCCACCCGCAATAAGAATCCTCGAGCCTCACTCCGACGCTCGATGAGCTGTAAGATTTAGGAGTCATGTCACCCACTTCACTGTGACATATCCACCACCTCTTTTTTTTGAGTCAGTAGTTATGCCACCCTATCCGCCTTTATGTGTAATATCGGCGCGCTTGTAATAAATTGTTGAGCAGCCTCCGCTCAACCTTGTATTATATTTAGTACTCCTGGTTTTTCTTCTGTGATCAAGAAATTGTCTACCAGTGAGAAGGATTCTTCTTTACTGGTCCGAATAAGGGATCGGTTTCTCAATAAATATTTTTATTGGAAAACCGGTCGTGACAAGCTTGGTATCAGAGCCAGGTTGACTGTAGGAAGCCACTAGGTGCGATAGCTAATTGGTTATTAGCGTCTTTAGTGCTTTTTCAGCATTTTGCAAATATAGCTATTTTCTGTTGGTCATCATAAATTCATGATTTGACTACTCAGAATTTTTGCCTACTTTTGTAGATGGCTGGCAGCGACTGCGAGACTCGGGTGTTCACGAGTGTGCCCGAGGGGTTTGTCAAACTCCTCGTCTCCATCACCAAGCTCACGATCGGGCCAGCGACTCGTCCGGAGTTCACGCTTTACCAGCACAAGCTCAGCGACGATGTGTCTATGCACCAGGCCGTGGTGCAATTCAAGGGAGGACGTTCTGCGTCTTGCCACTTCCGTTTTGTGGGAAGGGCCATGCCTACGGAGAGGCATGCCATGCAGATGGCCGCCCGTGAGGCGATAGCCCGCCTTCGGGATATTCTTCCTTCGATGAAGACTAGTCGCTACCTCTACCTCCCATGCCATGTGCCATATACTTGTCACTATGCATTCGCCTGCTATAGGGGAGAGCGAGATGAAGCTATCGAGATGCTTGTTGAGTATCTCAAAGCTCTGGAGGAAGCTTTCGACAACCTCGTGGACGATCTTGTGGCTGCCCGCATGGACTTAGTCCGGGGCTGTTCTGCCAACAGGAGGGAGCTTCTCCACATGGCACCACCTCTGACATTCGTCTCGTCCTCAGCATCCTATTCACCTGCCATTTTGGCCACCGCTCGCCGTCTGCCTACCACTGAGGAGTTCGACCAGGTCATTGCTCCTACCCCAGTCAGAGCTGCACCGCCTGCCGCGCCCACACTACTGCCTGTCGCACCCGCGCCATCTCCTCAGCGCAGTGCTACGCGCCTGGAGCCTATTAGGGAGGAGGTGGAGGTTGAGTCTCCTGCACCGCTGGGTCTTGCCCTCGGCAGGGGGAAGGACATCTTCACCATCTCCGACTAAGTGCGCCTAGTCGCCGCGCGTTGTGTCTGCATGTATGATATGTTTTATATGTTCATAAGTTTGTAGTAATTGTATGCGCATCATGTAGGATCCCGGAGGAGTGTGCTAGCCTTAATAACATGTCAGGAGTGTGTACGCACATCCTGAGTGATGTATCGTGTGTTTGCGTGTCGCGTGTAAGATATGTATTGAGCAGTCCTTCTTCGTGCGCAATCAATTATGTTCTTGAAAAATCTTGAGGTCTTTTAAAGTTTTTTCCTTTGCAAAATTTTCCTTGTGCCACACAGTTCTTCTCATGAGTTTTGCAAAATAATACCCCAGAGTGGAAAATGTCTCGTCCGTGGACTCGTTCCATGCCGAATCCACCCGAAGAAGTTTATGGAACACAGACAAGCAACTACTTCACTCAGGGGCAGTCTAGGCAACAGGACAGCGAGGCAGCCTTATCTCAAGTATGTCGCCTTTTCGAACAAAGCCAACAACAACACCAAGAAATGATGAATCACGTCATCAATATGGGAAATCACCGTGAGCCATACCAACCACACTCCAAGTTGTCTGAACTACAGAAGACACGCCCTCCAACGTTTTCTCACACTGATAGGCCACTTGAAGCCGATGATTGGCTTCGAGACATCGAAAGAAAATTGATTATTGCTCAATGTTCAGATCATGGGAAGGTGCTTTATGCACCTCACTACCTCACTGGAGCAGCTGCAGCATGGTGGGAGAACTTCCTACACATGCATCCCAGTGAACATAATATCACCTGGGAAGAGTTTAAGGAAGGTTTTCGTGGGGCACACATCCCCAGGAGCATCATAAAAATCAAGAAAAGGGAGTTCGATGATCTCAAGCAGAGAGGCATGACAGTGACGGAATACAACAGTCAGTTTACCCAGCTATCTCGCTATGCCTACGATGAGCATATGACTGGGAACAAAAGGATGGAAAAAAATTTGGACGGCCTGGCGCCGGCACTAAAATGCCAACTGGTCGTACACACTTTCCCAGATTTCAAAACTCTGGTCGACAAGGCCATTACGTTGGAGAATGAGCGCCGCAGTCTGGAGGATATTCGTAAGCGAAAAAGGGACAAGACGACTCTTGCCCGCAGCATCCGGGGCAAGACTGATGTTCAGATGAATGAAGCAAGAAAGTCCACGACTACTACTCTAAGGCCAACCAGACAGTTTCATTCAAGGGACAAGGACTTTACATACCGTCCAGGGGTCACTTGCTATGCTTGTGGAGAGGAAGGGCACTATGCCAAACAGTGCCCAAAACCAAGGAACTCGGCCCCCAAGCCGAACAATGGTGGGAACAATCCAGCCCCCAAGCGTAACAATTTCAATCCCAACAACAATCACAGGAAGGGTCACCTGAACCATGTGACCAAGGAAGAAACACAGAATGCCCCAGACATCGTACTCGGTACGTTCCCTGTCAACACAGTACCTACCACGGTTTTGTTTGATTCTGGAGCTTCTCACTCGTTCATTTCGAAGAGTTTTGTTTTGCAACACGGTTTTCCGATACTTCCTTTGGAAAAATCTATGATTATCAAGTCCCCCGGGAATAAGCAGATCACTCAGAGTTACTGCCAAGGAGTGATTATTGAATTCGAAGGACTAAAGTTTCAAGCAAATCTCATCGTGTTGGAAAATAAAGGACTGAATATTATCCTAGGGATGGACTGGTTGACCACCAACAAGGGATTTATTGACTGTTTCAATCGGACTGTGATTCTCACTCATCATCACGGCAAGACAATAAAAGTTACAGCTCAAGAGAGACCACGGTCACGGCACCCAAAGTTGAACAAAGTGGACATTTCAGAACTGAGAAAAGTTCCAGTGGATTGTGAGTTTCCCGACGTATTTCCGGAAGAACTACCAGGCACGCCACCAGACCGAGAGATAGAGTTCAGCATCGAACTAGCACCTGGCACCACCCCCATCTACAAGAAACCTTATAGAATGGCACCCTCAGAGATGGTAGAATTGAAGAAGCAAATAAAGGAATTACTGGACAAAGGATTTATTCGAGCCAGCTCCTCACCATGGGGTTCGCCAGTATTATTCGCCAAGAAAAAGGATGGGACACTGAGATTGTGTATAGACTATCGAGCTCTCAATATGGTCACCATCAAAAACAAATATCCGATGCCACGGATAAACGATTTGTTTGACCAGCTCGCACAAGCCAAGGTGTTCTCAAAAATCGATTTAAGATCAGGATATCATCAATTAAAAGTACGGACAGAAGATATCCCTAAGACAACATTCACCTCCAGATACGGATTATATGAGTTCACAGTAATGCCGTTTGGACTGACGAACGCCCCCGCATATTTCGTCCACCTCATGAACAAAGTGTTTATGAAATTTATGAACAAATTTGTCGTGGTGTTCATTGATGATATTCTGGTATACTCAAAGACACCAGAGGAACATGCTGAACATCTCAGAATTGTATTGGGAGAATTAAGGAAACATCAATTATACGCCAAATTTAGCAAGTGTGAATTTTGGCTAAGACAAGTTGGTTTTCTAGGCCATATATTGACCCAAGAAGGCGTGGCCGTAGACCCAGAAAAGGTCAAAGCCATACTTTACTGGAAACCACCAGCCAACGTAACTGATGTACAGAGTTTCCTAGGGATGGCTGGATATTACCGAAGATTTATTGAAGGATTCTCCACTGTGGCAAAACCAATGACACAGTTGCTCAAGAAAGACAAGAAATTTGTATGGACTGAAGCGTGCGAGAAAAGCTTCCAAGAGCTCAAGAAGAAACTAAAAACAGCACCGGTTTTGATTGTATCAGACATACACAAGAGTTTTGAAGTGTATTGTGACGCATCCCGGAAGGGCCTCGGGTGTGTATTGATGCAGGACGGCAAAGTTGTCGCGTATGCTTCCAGGCAACTACGGAAGCATGAGGAAAATTATCCTACTCATGACTTGGAGCTAGCAGCAGTCATCCATGCACTCAAAGAGTGGAGGCACTTTCTGTTGGGAAATCGTTGTGAAATATATATGGATCATAAGAGCCTTAAATATATTTTCACACAACCAGAGCTAAATTTACGACAACGACGCTGGTTGGAATTGATCAAGGACTATGATGTCGGCATTCACTACCATCCAGGGAAAGCAAATGTAGTGGCAGATGCTCTTAGTCGGAACCCCAGCCCGGGCAACGACAGTCCACAGAACATGAGGCTTGAGTTTCAGCAGGAGTTCCCTAGACTCAACATGGTGTTAGTCCCTGAGGGCAACGTATCAAATCTGGAGATACAGCCCACCCTAATGGAACAAATTAAGGAGGCTCAACAGGGACATCCCAGCATCGAAGGTATAAAGAGAAAAATGAGCCTTGGCATGGTTTCAGAGTTTGTCACAGACAATGAGGGAATATTATGGTACGGGGACAGATTTTGCGTACCAAACATTGAGGAACTCAAGCAAAAAATCCTAACCGAAAGCCACACCGCCCCATATTCGATCCACCCTGGAGGAACCAAAATGTACAAAGACATTCAGGAAAGATTTTGGTGGCACGGTATGAAAAGGGATATAGCCGCATTCATTGCTTGTTGCGATTCATGTCAGCGCATAAAAGCCGAGCATCAAAAGCCAGCAGGGCTACTACAGCCAAACAGGATACCTGAGTGGAAATGGGCTGAAATTGGAATGGACTTCATCGTCGGACTACCTCGATCACAACGCGGAAATGATGCCATATGGGTCATCACAGATAGGCTAACCAAGGTAGCACATTTCATTCCCGTGAAGACGACCTACTCCACTCAAAGGCTAGCTAAGCTTTATCTCTCCCGTATAGTTTGCCTGCATGGAGTCCCAAAGACTATAATATCCGACCGAGGCACTCAATTTGTCTCTAAATTCTGGGATCACTTACAACAAGCTCTGGCCACGCAACTAGCATTCAGTACAGTGTACCACCCTCAGACTGATGGACAAACGGAACGCGTGAACCAAATCCTAGAGGACATGCTGAGAGCCTGTGTGCTCACCTATGGATCCAGTTGGGAAGAAAGTTTGCCGTATGCCGAGTTTGCTTACAACAACAGTTACCAAGCCAGCCTACAAATGGCACCTTTTGAAGCATTGTACGGACGGAGATGTCGTACCCCACTAAATTGGTCAGAAACAGGTGACAGTCGTATCTTCGGCCCAGACATGCTCAAGGAAGCCGAGGAGAAAGTTAAACAGATCAGGGACAGACTCAAGACAGCTCAAAGCCGACAAAAGAGCTATTACGATCGAAAACATCGTGAGGTCAGATTTGAACCCGGTGATTACGTATACCTACGAGTGTCTCCTATGCGAGGCCTGCAACGGTTCAAAATTAAAGGGAAGCTAGCCCCGAGATTTATTGGACCCTTCTGTATAGTTGCGCGAAGAGGCACAGTAGCCTACCAGCTAGATCTACCCAAAGAGCTGTCAGACGTCCACGACGTATTCCACGTCTCACAATTGAGGAAATGTGTGAGCTACCCGGAAAAGCATGTATCTCATGAGAGCATTGATGTGCAACCAGACCTCACCTACAGAGAGCGGCCAGTAAAGATATTGGAAGAGTCTGAAAGGAGGACCCGTCAGAAAACAACTAAATTTTTCAAGGTTCAGTGGAGAAATCACACCGAGGACGAAGCAACATGGGAAAGAGAGGATTTTCTTCAGACAGAGTACCCACATCTATTTGAGGATCAGCTGAAATCTCGGGGACGAGATTTTTCCTAAGGGGGTAGGTGTTGTGACACCCAAAAATTTTATTTTTGGTTTTATCAAAACTTTTATTTGATTTGAAGGAGGTTATTTAAACTTTTCTTCTAAAGAACTCTCCCTCTCAAAAATTTCCTTTTATGACAAGTATTTTGTTTGGATTCACCCAAGACTTGATTTTGGTCTTGGAGGTTTTTCTCCATCTTATGTTGACTCATCACAAATGTTTTTCATTTGGGAATTTTTTTTTTGAAAATCTTTTTAAATAGCCCTATGGCATTTGGAGTGATCTTTTCCCCATTCAAAAATCCCCTCTTGCCATGACATGAGTGGAAATCCCCTCCCAAAAGCCATCTCCCATCTTTGTGTCAAGTTATACTTCAAATCCAGCAAGTTGAACTTCCCCATGTTTTTCCTTCCATTTATTTCTTATCAAAAATATTTTCTGCCTTCTACTTTGGCTCTTGGAGATTTACAAAGGGACTACCTTTTCTCCTTTGAGTTTTGCCTCCAAACCATTTTCCCTGGCTAGTCCTTAGAGCCCTCAACCAAGATCCATGATGATCCACTGGTCTCCAGTTCAAAAATTTCAAATTGTGCTTGCTGCAAGTTTGGACCATATTTGCCAAATTTGATGAAATTCAATTGTTTTTCCTCCTAAAAATCTGAGAAAATTCAGGCAGCCTCTGGATGCATTGAGAGGTCACCTCACCAAGTCCCAGCTCCAGAAATTTTTTCTTCATGCCAAATCATTTCGTCGAACACCTGAAGGGCACTATTACTGTCAAGTTCGGAAGTTCAGTGATACAGTTTCAGTGAGCCACTGTCGTTTTCTTCAGAACCCCTTCTCGATCTCGCCAGTAGCCGCGGTGGCGCCGTGCGCCCTGTGCTTCCTTCTTATCCCCTGCGCCGCACGATCGCCTAGAGGCTTGCGGGCGTCGGCGACGAGCAGGAGGAGGTGCGCCACCCCATGAGCGACGGCAGCAGCGCCCTTTGCGGCTGCCAGAGAGAGGCGCAGCGTTGGACGGCACCGTCCAGCGCCGCCCAAGCCACCAGAGGCCACCGCGTGGCCATCCACTCACCCGTGCACGCTGCAGTCCGTCATCGTGAACTGGTAGGCGCGGAGCGCGCTCTCTGCCGCCGCCGTGCCCGTACGGCCGTTCCATCAAGGGCCAGTGCATTACGCAAGCCCGACCGAGGTTTGAGCAGAGAAACGGCGCCAGTGATCCTCCCTGATGGTGCCTAGCCTCCTAAACCCCATGCCCAACCCCTACATCGCCGTAATCGCTCGCCGGAGCTACCCGTTCACGGCCACCCCCTCGGATCGCCTATAAAAGGAGGTCCCGAGCTCGAACTCGAACCCGCACCACCTCTACACACCACCAGTACCACGCCAAGCCACTGGGAGAGCCCCGAGGGAGCCTTCTTCCCCAACTCCGGCCGCCTCGACCCGCTTCGGGATACAGCGATTCACTCCCGTGCGTGCACCCCTACCCCTCAGCTCTTGCCAGTAGCCTCCTAGTACATCCACATCTCCGACCCGCGCATCAATTTGACACTTGCAGCACCCACCGGAGTACTCCACCATCGCCCGAACCACCGTCCGCCGGAGATAGTGTCGCCGTCGACGTGGTGCTCTCCGACAGCCAAGTCCACCACCCACCGACGTGGAAGAACACCCTGAACCTATTGGTACCCTCCGATCTCTCTGCCTCACTGTGGTTCAACGCCGGCGACCACCGCAGCCTTCGGGCGCCGGCGAGCTCCGTTGGGAGTTTTGAACCTGACGGGTGGGACCCCCCCGTCAGCCTCTCTTCTTTTCCCCTCGAACCGTTTTCTGAAAACGCCTTCGGGAAAAATGTGTTTTCTCTTTGGGCTGGCGCATTTCAAAGCGAACCGTTTTCTGGTTTTTCAAATAAGTCCCTGGTTCTTTTCTGTTTCATCACAGATCAGTCCTTGGACTAAAACCCTTATATCTTTTTAATAAAAGATGCTTTTTGATTGATTCTTTTTCTGTCAGTCTTTTATTTTGTCTAGTTTTTTATAGTATTTATTTGGAAAAAATTTGGAACAATTTTGATGCACGCAACGATTTTCACGTTAGTGTACGGTTTCGTTATACCGTAGGTTCCGGAGGAGGTGACGGAGCCGCGAACTTCGCCGAGCTAGATTCCGACTTCTCCGAACCAGGCAAGCAAGTTTGAACCTCTGATATGATAGGTGTTTTGCATCTTTGCTTGAATGGTTTGTGCATGGCATATGAGCATCGGTGAGTATTACGTTGCATGGAAGGCAACTAACCGTGTGTTTCGAAGTTACTGTGATCTCTGATGAGAGATGACCTGATCATGTGGTGACATGAAAGGTAGTAAGATGGTATTGTTGTAGCATGCCAGTCTTACGTCATCCGATAAACTCTGACGTTAACGTGGGCTGAGCCACGTTACCGTTTCTCCCCTTTCGTGCTGCCACATGTTTTCTGCAAAGAATACGGTTTAGTAAGTTGCTAACCTCTTTCCTTGTACACACCAAATAGAGGGGCCGGGATGAGGGTTCCATGGCCCTGGATTAAAGCCAGTCATCCGGTCAGGGGGCATGGGTGTTTCCGGTTGGGACCGAGAGGGGGGCACCCCTTAGAGCGCACGGTATAAATTTGATCCCATGCTACGCGAGGTTGTAGCCTCCCCATCTCAAAGTTTTTCTTGAACGTTGCCGAGGGTGATTCCTGGCATCGGAATGTTGAATGGGTGTGTACTGGTTAGATGTGTTTCTCCTAAAACACCGTAAACGGAACTAGTTCCTTGTGACTACTGAAATCCGTTGGCTGTGGTTAAATAGTACAAACTCTGCAGAGTCAAATCCTTCCGAGTCATCGTGTCCATGGTCAAGGACCATGGCCAGTATATCAATATCCATGTCAGTCCCTATGACAGTCCCCGTGGTAAATCCCCGGTGAACAAGCTTGAGTGGTAAACCCGGTTGAATTGTTATTCCTGTGGATGGACTAACCTTTTATTTATCTCATACCTGAATATTCCCTTGAAATGATTTAAATTCACGAGCTGCTGAAATATCAAGTTATGAAATATAAGCCCTTTTTGTGATGTCGCTCAGACGTCCGACTGTGGCACTCTTGTCATTTACTTTCGATATAAGCCCTTTATGTGATGTCGCTCAGACGTCCGACTGTGGCACTCTTGTCATTTACTTTCGATATAAGCCCTTTATGTGATGTCGCTCAGACGTCCGACTGTGGCATGGCCGTTATTTACTTTTGATATAAGCCCTTTACGTGATGTCGCTCAGACGTCCGACTGTGGCACGCACTGTCCTTTATATTCCATTATAAGCCCTTTATGTGGTGTCGCCTTGACGCCCGACTGCGGCATTGTTATTTCATTTGTATCATTTCGAGGAGTCATTCAGACACTCGATTGGCCTTCAACTTTACATTGGGATTTCGGGAGGACTACCGCCCGACTTCCCTTTATTTTCCATGCATCGCTATCTCATTGTTTGAGTGCGCTCTGTTAATCTGTTCATATGCATCATGTTTACATTTGTTATATCTTATGTCTGAACTGTCTTGCGAGTACTTTCATAGTACTCACCTGGCTTGTTGATTTGGCCAGATGTTGACGAAGGCGATCTCATGGATGAAGAGTTTGATATTGAGTCCGACGCCTAGAGGTGTCCCAGTCAGTCCCGTGCGATCCTGGAGATTGGTCACTTGTGTTATATACGCTTCTGCCACCCGCAATAAGAATCCTCGAGCCTCACTCCGACGCTCGATGAGCTGTAAGATTTAGGAGTCATGTCACCCACTTCACTGTGACATATCCACCACCGCTTTTTTTTGAGTCAGTAGTTATGCCACCCTATCCGCCTTTATGTGTAATATCGGTGCGCTTGTAATAAATTGTTGAGCAGCCTCCGCTCAACCTTGTATTATATTTAGTACTCCTGGTTTTTCTTCTGTGATCAAGAAATTGTCTACCAGTGAGAAGGATTCTTCTTTACTGGTCTGAATAAGGGATCGGTTTCTCAATAAATATTTTTATTGGAAAACCGGTCGTGACAGTCATAGAAACTGATTCCTGTGATTCAGGCATTGGTGCTATGCTCATGCAGGAAGGGCACCCTCTGGCTTATGTCAGCAAAGCCTTGGGGCTCAAGAACAGGGCCCTTTCAGTTTATGAAAAGGAGTATCTAGCTATTCTACTAGATGTGGATCAGTGGAGACCATACCTGCATTTCTAGCAATTCACTATTAGAACTGATCAGAAGAGCTTGGTGCACTTGCAGAATAAAAAGTTGCACACTGTTTGGCAACAAAAAGCTCTTACCAAGCTTATGGGTTTGAATTACACTATAGTCTACAAAAAAGGGGTGGAAAACTCTACTGCTTATGCACTATCTAGAAGACCTTCCCCTTCCCATGTTTTCCATATATCAAGATCACAACCTGTGTGGTTGGAAGACATTGTGGCTAGTTACTCTCAGGATGACAAGGCTAGAGAATTATTACAAGAGCTTGCTGTAAATCCATCTGGTAATTCTCAATATCAGTTAGTGCAAGGTCTGCTGAGATACAAAGGCTGTATTTGGGTGGGTAACAATATGGAATTACAGGATAAAATTTTCTCCGCCTTCCATGATAGCCGTCTAGGAGGTCACTCTGTATTCCCTGTCACCTATCACATAATCCATTCCCTATTCAGATGGACATGCATGAAGAAGTTTATTAAAGATAGAGTGCAATCGTGTTTAGTATGCCAGCAAGCTAAACCTGAAAGAGTTAAATATCCAGGTCTGCTTTCTCCTTTGCCAGTTCCAAGCAAGGCCTGGGAAACTATGACAATGGATTTTATTACTGGATTGCCTCCTTCCTATCAGTTTGACTGCATTTATGTGGTCATTGACAAGTTTACAAAATATGGCCACTTCATGGCCCTCAAACATCCCTTCTCTGCACAGAAAGTGGCTGAGGTGTTCCTGGACAATGTTTACAAATTGCATGGAATGCCAGAGTACATAGTATCTGACGAGATCCTGTGTTTACTAGCAACTTCTGGCAAGCCCTTGTTCACGGAACTGGAACTCAGCTCAATATGAGTATTGCATATCACCCTGCAACCAATGGGCGGACTGAGAGAGTCAACCAGCAAATTGAATGTTATCTCAGAAGCTTTAGCATTTCTCATCCTTCTAAATGGAGCAAGTGGTAGTCTATGTGTATGTTTTGGTATAACACAAACTGGCATTCAGCTGTTGGCAAGTCCCCTTTTGAAGTATTGTATGGTCATCCTCCTAGATATTTTGGGATTGATGCCAGTGATACTGTTGCTCCTGTGGACATTCTTCAATGGTTGCAAGACAGGGAAGTTGTGGTGGCTTCTATTAAACAACACCTGCTTCAAGCTCAACAGAGAATGAATCATTTGGCTGACAAGAACAGGACTGAGAGATCATTTGACATTGGAGAACAAGTTTTCTTGAAACTGCAACCGTATGTGCAGTCTTCTGTCGTCCACTGAGGAAACCACAAGCTGGCATTCAAGTACTTTGGTCCCTACACCATCATTGACAATATTGGGGAAGTGGATTACAAGTTGGAATTACCCCAGGACAGCAGAATCCACCCCGTTTTTCATGTTTCTCAGCTCAAAAAAGAAGTGTTGTCCAATTGCACTGTTCTTCGCAAACTGCCCTCGTCTTTTGCTTCCTTCAGGTACCCCTTCGCGTGCTTCGGCAACGGGTGCGACAGCGGGGCAAACGTACTGTCGCTCAAGGCTTGATCCAGTGGAGTGGATCTTCACCAGATGAAGCAACCTGGGAAGACCTGGACTCCCTGCGTCAACAATTCCCTCGTTCAACGGCTTGGGGGGCAAGCCATTTCTCAACGGAGGGGGATGTCAGCAGTCCTGTAGCCGTTGTCCCTGGAGAAGGAGCGCCAAGTCCTGTAGCTGATCAAGTGGTTGCTGGCAACAACGGTCCTGAGCGCGACATGATCCAGTGGTCCAAGTCAACACGGGCCAAAAGGCCGCCCCAGTGGCTTGCTAGCCCAAACTGGGCCCGCTAAGCGGGTGTAAAGATATATAAGCTGGTCCAGGTTTCTCGAGAGAGGTGGCTAGGATTTGGACGGCTGCGGCCGCGGCTTGACTTTGTAACAGATAGAGGTGTGGGTAGCTGGGAGGAACCTCCACCGAATTTCAAATTCCTAGCTCAAACTCCATGAAATCCCCAAATCCAGAGATACGTAAGAGAGATCCTCACACAGTTTGACCTTGTCCGAATCCCTCTACCACGGGAGTCATACCTCCTCTCCATCCCTTCAATTCCTTGCCGGAGATCAGATCACCCGCCGTGTCCGTCGAAGCTGGCGAGGCCTTTGGTGAGTGCATGGACCTCAACTTCTCCCTCTCGACGAGGCACTTCCTTGCAGATCCTCTAACATCCCATATATCTCAAACCCGCAACCCGTGCAGGCCATCCGCGATGCTTTGACAAATTCCAGCCAGCCCGAGTGTTGGCGGAGGATGAACTAGACATATGCTCCCTGTACAAGATGCTCTGCGCGATCTCCCAAACCCCGTACGACATCCACCTGTCTCCAGTGACCATCCGAACAATGACGCCGGCGATGTCCGAGCCGCGCACCTCCCAAGTCCAGCACACTAGCTGCCGTCGGGTGAGTCTCTCCTTCCTGGTCTCGTTAGAGCATCTCCAACAGTCGCGCCGCGTGTACCGTGCTAAAAAACCTTTTGCAGCGCGTGGATCGCCTGTTTTTGCGTGGTGCGGTGCGCTTGCTTCAACGGCCGCTGCAAAGTTTAGCGCGCGCGAGCCACTCCAGCAGCCGTTGCAAAAAAACTGTGCGCACTCTCGCACAAACAACATATGCACTCCATACACAACAAAGAAGATCAACACAAACAAAATAAATCAACAATAAATAGTTCAATTTCATTATTACAACTCAAACAAATAGTTTAGCTTGCAATAGACCAAATAGTTCAACAATACAACATCAAACGCACCAATCATGATGCTCTTTGTCGGCCATTTCATGCCCACCACTCCTCAATGAGATCCTTCTGAAGATCATCATGCATTTCAGCACGTCGAATGACATGATAGGAGGCAACAGAACGGGCCACCCTGGTAGCCATCCGCCGCACTCACACGGGATGTCCCAAGAGCTCATACTGAGAGTAGTCTAAGTCTTGGCCACACCCATTCTCGATGATCATGTTGTGCATGATCACACAAGCGTGCGTGATGTACCAAAGCATCTTTTGATCCCAAAATCTAGCTGGTCCACTCACAATAGCAAATTGGGCTTGCCAAATCCCAAAAGCTCTCTCCACATCTTTTCAAGCCGCCACCTGAGCATTGTGGAAATCAAGATTTTTCTTACCTTCTGTTTTTTTCAACGGCTTCACAAATGTTTGCCAGTTTGGGTAGATGCCATCCGCAAGATAGTAGCCATAGTTGTATGTATGGGCATTTGCTACAAACTGCACCGGTGGCAGTTCACCATTTGCAATCTTATTCATTAGTGGCGACCAATTAACAACGTTGATGTCATTCAAAGATCCAGGCATTCCGAAGAAAGCATGCCAAATCCAAGTCTCTTGATCGGCCACCGCTTCAAGGATTATAGTGGAACCCTATTTTTGGCCGTGGAATTGCCCATGCCATGCCTTAGGACAATTCTTCCAACTCCAATGAATGCAATCTATTGAGCCAAGCATACCTGGGATGTTGCGAGCTTTGTTCATCTCCAATAGCCTTGCGGCGTCTTCAGCATTGGGAGATCTCAAATACTCCTGGCAAAACACTTGCACAATGATGGCTTGACTCTCACCCATGGCCAAGTGGTCATCAACTAGATCAGCGGGAATACCGTATGCCAACATACGCAAAGCGGCTGTCACCTTTTGAAAGGTGCTATGCCCGAGCTCTCCGGCGGCATTCCTCCTTTGCTGAAAAAACCGGTCATGGCTCGCTAGTTTCTCTGCAATGCGTCTGAACAACTCGGTGCTCATCCTAAACTGGCACCGGAAGTACGACTCAGGGTACATGGGATTATCCACAAAATAGTTCCTAATCAATCTATTGTGGGCATCGATCCTATCCCTCCAAATTTTCTGCCGACCCATAACTGAACAACCGTGCTTCGTTTTTTTATTGATGTGGATAGCTAGGATCATTGCAAGATCCTCCTCCTCTTCAATATCAAATTCTTCTTCAGAAGAATCATATGAAAAACTCATCTACAATGTTCAATTTAAACCAGGCTATAAAAACTACAAACAACATGCACCAAATTCATGTAAAAAATGTGAAGTTGAAGCAATACATACCTTGCAAGGGTATTGTAGAACACCTTGTGGGCGCCGAGCAGCAGTGGGCGGCCGGGCGCTGTTAGTCAGAGGAATGGCATGCGCAAGGGGCGGCGGCGCCTGGATGGAGAAGGAGGAAGCAGCGGCGGCGCGGGGATAGGTCGGGGAAGCGCCGGAATGGTCATTGGAACAAATGTGGTGGTGCGGGCGGCGGCGCCAGCGCCTGGTCGGGGTAGGTAGAAGTCGCGAGCGGGCACTCGAGTGTGCGGTGCTGAACTCTTTATGCTGCGCGCGCGGTTATTGTGCCTCCGCTGGAGCTCGGTTAGCGATTGCGCGCGCTAAAACCCTCAAATTTGCGGCGCTGTGCTTATATAGTGCTTCTGTTGGAGATGCACTCCAGAACTGAATCACTTGGGCTATAACAATTGAAGAGGTATTGGCCTATCGGATCGCGACATGTGACATCCCAATCCTTTTCTTGTATTGATTCCCAGAAAAATACCCAAGCTTCGGAAAATCATATCTCCTACACCGTATGTCAAATTTCGACAAATTTTATATCCCCGGATTCACTGGAACATCTAGTTTATTATAGAATTAAAATATTTCAACTTTGGTAATTTAAATTTTGATTCAAATTTAGAAAGTGTATTTTAGTAATTTTGCTATCTCTTTTATTTTGTAAATCGTATAAAAATGTTTTATATATGAAAGTTGGACCTTAGGACCTCAGCTTTATGTTGGAACTCATGGCATAATTTTTCAGCAAGGTTTAGTCACTGTTTTAACATCAGCACCTTAATTTGACCTTCTTGATCATTGTTTAATAACATCGTTAAAATAAAATTTGACACTAAGTTAAATCTCTTAGATTGATCCCTAGAAAACCTCTCTGGTCATATATATGCCATCACTATACAAATTTGGACTTAGGAAATGTTGAAGGAAATATGCCCTAGAGGCAATAATAAATTTGTTATTTTATATTTCCTTATTCATGATAAAGGTTTATTATTCATGCTAGAATTGTATTAATCGGAAACCTAAATACATGTGTGAATACATAAACAAATACCGTGTCCCTAGTAGGCCTCTACTAGACTAGCTCGTTGATCAAAGATCGTTAAGGTTTCCTAACCATAGACATGTGTTGTCATTTGATAACAGGATCACATCATTATAAGAATGATGTGATGGACAAGACCCATCCATTAGCTTATCATAATGATCGTTCAGTTTATTGCTATTGTTTTTTTCATGTCAAATACATATTCCTTCGACTATGAGATTATGCAACTCTCGGATACCGGAGGAATGCCTTATGTGCTATCAAACATCACAACGTAACTGGGTGATCATAAAGATACTCTACAGGTATCTCCGAAGGTGTTTCTTGGGTTGGCATAGATAGAGATTAGGATTCGTCTCTCCGAGTCTAGGAGAGGTATCTCTGGTCCCTCTCGGTAATACATATCATAAGCTTGCAAGCAAACGACTAAGGAGTTGGTCATGAGGTGATGTATTAGGAACGAGTAAATAGACTTACCGGTAACGAGATTGAACTAGGTATGAAGATACTGACGATCGAATCTCGGGCAAGTAACATACCGATAGACAAAGGGAATTACGTATATTGTCATAATGGTTCGACCGATAAAGATCTTCATAGAATATGTAGGAGCCAATATGGGCATCCAGGTTCCTCTATTGGTTATTGACCGGAGAGGTGTCTCGGTCATGTCTACATAGTTCTCGAACCCGTAGGGTCCGCACGCTTAAGTTTCGTTGATGATATAGTATTATATGAGTTATGTGATTTGGTGACCGAATGTTGTTCGGAGTCCTAGATGAGATCACGGACATGACGAGGAGTCTAGAAATGGTTGAGAGGTAAAGATTCATATATAGGACGATAGTATTCAGACACCGGAAGTGTTTCGGGGGGTATCGGGTACTTATCGGGTCACCGGAAGGGGTTCCGGGCACCCCTGGCAAAAGATATGGGCCTTATGGGCCAAGAGGGGAAACACACCAGCCACAAGGGGCTGGTGAGCCCCCATATGGGCCAGCCTAGGAGGAGAAGGAAAGGGGGGAAGGGAAAGGAATGTGTGAATTAGGATTCCCACTTCCTTCCCTCTCCCCCCTCTTTGCTCCCCCCTCGATTAAATATGGCAGGGGGCGGCTTGGGAGGGACTCCAAGTAGGATTCCTCCTACTTGGATGCCTCCTATGGCTGCTCCTCCATCCCTCCTACCTATACATATGTGGGAGGGGGTCACCTAGCACACACCAGACAATTGCCTAGCCATGTGCGGCGCCCCCCTCCACCGTTTAAACCCCTGGTCATATTTTCGTAGTGCTTAGGCGAAGCCCTGCGGAGATCAGTTCACCATCACCGTCACCACACCATCGTGCGGACGAAACTCATCTACTAGCTCGACGTCTTGCTGGATCAAGAAGGCGAGGAACGTTACCGAGCTGAACGTGTGCAGAACGCGGAGGTGCCGTGCGTTTAGTACTTGATCGGTTGAAGCGCGAAGAAGTTTGACTACATCAACCGCGTTGTGAAACGCTTCCGCTTACAGTCTACGAGGGTACGTATACACACTTTCCCCCTCGTTGCTATGCATCTCCATGGATAGATCATTGCGTGTGCGTATTTTGTAACATAAATCTTATGACGTCAACTCCATCTACCATTTTCATTGGACCCAAGTCAAATATTCCAATCAAACCCATTATAGAAATTGTCGTATAACCTTGCCTCACAACCCACCTTCTATCAAATGATGATCTTCACTTTGTACCAATTTGATCCAACCCTAGGATATGACTATGTCAAGTCTTCTTCAAGACTAAACTTGATCCTATCTCAAACCATAGCCACGCCATGATAATTATCCTAAGAATGTATTTGTATTGTTAATTTGAATCTTTTATCTGGATCTTTATTTGAATTGTTGTGTGTTGAAGTATTTTCTTTCATCATTAGATATAACGTAAAGTAAAGGAGAGACTATAACAAGTAGGGAATCACCTTCAAGACACAGGCAAGTTGCAATTTGATCATGCCCTGACCTATAATTTTATATTATGCATTTCTCTTTAAATCTAATACTATACATGTTTTACAAATTTTTTGCAAAGTATTGTTACTAGCTACAGCCTTAGGTTCAAGACTTACTACCATGCTTGGCCACGCTTGCCCAAATGGCTGGGTTGAAAATCAAAAAAGTTTTAAACAAATAAACTTGCCCTCTTTTGGGGAAACATTTTATAAAAACCTTTGAAAAACAAAAACTATATACTATTTTACTTCTACTCCCTAGGCGGAATAGTATGACGGGAGGGTCTACAAGTGATTGCGCCCATCGGGGTCTTGCAGTGCAGGGAGGGTCTATAGGTTTTTGGTGGGGACCGCCGTCCAGGGGACTATGATCTTCCAAGTATAGTTTGATGTAGCTTCCAGTACAGCCACATGCTATTATGGCTCTGGCTTAGCTTAGTACTAACGGGAAACCCTTACCTCAGGACTGCCATCGGAGAGGGGCTTTCATTACCTAAGTTGCGTGCGGCTTGGTCAGGTATAGGGGCTGTTACGGAAAGGCTTTGTCACAATCTCCTCCTAGTCGTACACCCAAGTGTGTAATGATAAACGGGGTTGGTTGTGTCATGTGGGGATCGTGTACGACCTCTGTGGAGGGTTAACCTAATCGATTAGCCATGCCCCTGGTTACAGGCAATTTTTAGCAACCAAAGACTTGGACTGAAGAAGAAACTCCCCTTTCTTTTCTAAAAGTCGGTTTTAAGGGTTAAAGTTGAGGAATGAGCACAACGAATGTGTTTCACTTCAACCTTATGTATGTTTTAAACTAATTTGGAGAATGAACACTAGTGTGTATATCCAAGTGTCTCACTCCTACCTTTATCCAATTTTATTTCAAAAGAAGTTTACAAAATTTAGTATAGGACAAAATTGGCTTTATGCAAAGGAAACCTCCACCAATACTTACCCTGCATATATATTCTGTTAAACTTTCCTTTGCAACTCGCGAGTACATTCCACGTACTTATCTGCATGACCTCGACAGATTAAGAGATGATAGGGTTACGGTCTACACTCAACGAGCCCAGTGGCATTAATGGAGCCCTAACTTAGCAACTACATTTAATTCCGTTGTATTATGTGCCAGCATTGAGCTGTGCCAATGGTATGTATTTGGTTAATTATGGATCTACCGTTGTAGTAAAATGATGCATGGAGCTCTTTTGTGTGTTTGTTTCGCTCACGGAACGGTAGCAGGTGGCTAATATTTTCCATGCTGGATGTGTTATTCTCAAGATGAGTGTTTATTCACTTGTCATTGCACAAGAGTAAGGCAAAGGTCTTAGGGATGCCCAGTCCCAAAATGAAAAAAAAATTGAATTTACTTTATGTTGTCAAATAATAAATTCCTTGGAAAGTGTTGGTACGGAGGGCACCCGTGGATACGGCTAGCCATGGAAAGTGAAAGAATGGTGGAAAAGGAATAAACTTTATTTTCTGTTTGGGAACCGCCAATGGCATATCTAGCATCGAAAGTGCTGGGAACTCCAAGTCGTTTGTTTTGGTGGGATGGATACACCTCCCAAAATGTTTTTTATCTCTAATTTTTCGCTTTGAGCTCTGGCACCTCTACAAATCCCTACTTCCCTCTACGAACGGCCTTTCTTTTACTTTATGTAATTTTTATTTTGAAATTTGAGTCTCCATCTTCTCTCATAAAAAGCACCAACTAGGAGGCAATATGATCGTGCTCAAGTATTGGGTGTAGTTAATATTTGATTGTGTTTCATGAATGGATCAATGTTTGAGCATGATGTGCTAGGGATAACTTATTTTAGCGCTGATATTTTGAAAGACATAGTTGCTTGTTGATATGCTTGAGTTTCTAAATTATTATGTCAAAACTAGACTATTGCTTTGAATCACATAAAAGTCCAAATGTCCATGCTATAAAGAAAAGAATATGTTATGACATGATGAACAACACTCCACATCAAAAATTCTATTTTTATCACTTACCTACTCGAGGACGAGTAGGAGTTAAGCTTGGGGATCCTGATACGTCTCCAACATATCTATAATTTTTAATTGTTCCATGCTGTTTTATTATCAATCTTGGATGTTTTATAATCATTTTATAGTCATTTTATATCATTTTTGGTACTAACCTATTGACATGGTGCCAAGTGCCAGTTGCTGTTTTTTCCATGTTTTTTACATCGCGGGAAATCAATATCAAACGGAGTCCAAATGCCACGAAACTCCACGATGATTTTTTATGGGCCAGAAGGAAGGCAATGGGCCCTGGTTGCACCTGGGGGGTGCCTCGAGGGGGGCACAACCCACCAGGGCGCGCCCTGGTGGGTTGTGCCCACCTCGGGTGCCCCCCGTTCCACCTCTTTGCTCTATAAATACCCAAATATTCCAGAAACCATAAGGGAGTCGACGAAATATTCATCCAGCCGCCGCAGAGTCCAGAACCACCCGTTCCAATCTAGACACCATCACTGAGGGGTTCACCACTTCCATTGGTGCCTCTCCGATGATGCGTGAGTAGTTCCTTGTAGACCTTCGGGTACATAGTTAGTAGCTAGATGGCTTTGTCTCTCTCTCTCTCTCTCAACTCACTGAATTCTCAATACAATGGTCTCCTGGAGATCCATATGATGTAACTCTTTTGCGGTGTGTTTGTTGGGGTCTGATGAACTTCGAGTTTATGATCAGTCATATCTTTTTATATCCATGAAAGTTATTTGAGTTTCTTTGATCTCTTATAGCCTCATATTTCTTCTCTGATATTTGGGTTTTGTTTGGCCAACTTGATCTATTTATTTTGCAATGGGAAGAGGTGCCCGGTAGTGGCTTCGATCTTACGGTGCTCGATCCCTGTGACAGAAAGGGAAACGGCACGTATGTATCGTTGCTACTAAGGATAAAAAGACAAGATCTATATCTACCGCCATATAGATAAACGGATCTTGTCTACATCATGTCATCGTTCTTATTGCATTACTCCATTTTTCCATGAACTTTATACACTAGATGCATGCTGGATAGTGGTCGATGTGTGGAGTAATAGTAGTAGATGCAGGCAGGAGTCGGTCTACTAATCTTGGACGTGATGCCTATGTAATGATCATTGCCTAGATATCGTCATAATTATTTAAAGTTCTATCAATTGCCCGACAATAATTTGTTTACCCACCGTTTGCTATTTTTCTCGAGAGAAGCCACTAGTGAAACCTACGGCCCCCGGGTCTTCTTTCTCATATATTTGCCTTGTGACCTAATTTTCCTTTGCATTTTTATTCAGATCTATTAAACCAAAAAATACAAAAAATACCTTGCTGTGTTTTCTCTTTATTTATTTTATTTGGCGTTCGATCTATTAATCTGGTACAATTTATCTCACGTCCGCTTGCCTATCTTGAGGCGCCGTACCCTGGAAGGGATTGACAACCGCTTTAACTCGTCTGGTTGCGAGGTGTTGTTGTTTGTGTGCAGGTGCTGTTTACGTTGTGTTGCTTGGTTCTCCTACTGGTTCGATACCTTGGATTCATAACTGAGGGAAGTACCTACTGTCGCTGTGCTACATCATCCCTCCCTCTCTGGGGAAATACCGACGTAGTTCTAGCTACCATCATGCACTTGTTGATAGAATAGAGGCTAGACATGAGACTAGATGCGAGGAAGCAACGTCTAATTCTTTACACTCGAAGAAGAAAGAAGCATGCAAGATCAAGCCTCCGCAGATCAACAATGAATGCATCGAGAAGGCACTAATCCAACTTACAGGAGCAGTTATGGAAGTTGGATATCTTCTAAAATGTATTCCTATGGTTCTTATCTTCTTTGGTCTTGCTTTTCTAGTCACAATTTGGTGATGTATTTCCATGTACCAAAAATCAATGATAAAAAAAGATATGTGTTTGCAAAGAAAAATGTATGCGGCCGGGATGTGGCCGCGCGTTGGGCGCACCACCGCATCCGAGAAATGGCCCAGACACGACCCCATTGCCCTACCCAAACGGACAGAATCCGGGCAAAACGGAGGTCCGTTTGGGGTCATGCGTTGGAGTTGGCCTTACAAGTGGGACCGCAGTTGAGGAAACCGACTATCAGCAAACCCCCACCTCGCCCGCCTCGCGATGGCTAAGTTTGAGAAACCAGGAGGTTGAAGGGATAGTTGTAGCATGGACTCCAAGAAATATGGTGTCAGATGGAAGTCGTGCTGGTGGTGTGTGCCGTACTCCTGGACGTGAATGCTTGTTCTGGCCCATGCCACCCTGCAGAGAAAATATAAACTACTCTACCACTACTCCACTTCTAGTACTAGTAGTATAAAAAAGATAAATATGCTGGAGCTTCAGCGCTTTCTTGCTAAGGGCTGCCCACTTGGTTCTCACACTATCACCCTCTCTCTAGATCTAAAAAAGACGACCTCTCTCTCCCTCCTCACCGGTGGTCATAGATCCCCCGGGGAAGAAAAGGGCTTGCATCGTTGACGCACTCGTCGTCGGCGAGCGAGGTCACGCACTGACGACAAGGCCGTCCTCTCAGACCTAGCGCCCGCGCGGGATGGCCTCCGTCCCCAAGCTCGCTGCCGTAGTGTGTGCGGAGGACCACGATCACGAGCGAAGCCACTTCCCGCCGGCCCTCAGGTATGCTACCTCTTTTCGAACCATACCCTTGTTCTATTGCCCCATCTGCCACGTTGCTGCATGTGGATCTTTTTCCACTCCACCATCTTCCCAATTTGCTATCCTCTGCTCTGCTGGTCACAGAGATGAAAACCTTAATTTGCACTATTAAAGGAAACCCTACTTCATGCAGAGTAATCCATGTCTGGGTTGAATAAGGAAAGGAAGGGAGACTGTACTGTCCAAGAGACTAGGCATCGAACCCGCATCTAGGTTGAAAAGGGGAAAATCAGTAGCTAAGGAACGAGTCTCGTGTCTCTTGGTTGAAGAAGGGTAGAAAGGCATGACAAAACAATAGAGAATGACCAGGTCGATCGGTTTGTTGTCCTCACATAGGAAAAAGGTGGCTAAAGAGAAAAAAAATTGGACGTAATCCACATACTGCCTGGATATTTGTTCCTCTGGGCAACCGTACCTTCCTCACCACTCTATGCGTCTGTGGAGGTACATCGTACTGGTGCGCCCACTGTCTGAATGGACCTCCCATGCTCTTATTGCCACTTTTTTGCTGTTAGTATAACGTCAGCGATCAAGTCAAGCAATGCTACTGCTAAAGTGATGCCACATTTAACTAATGCCGCACTCAGTCTAAAGCCACCGATAAATTTAAGCAATGCCATTTAATGTCACTTGATTATTTCAGGGTTAGCTGTTGATTGTGGATGTATTAAAGATTTTTCAGCTAAGGCATTCTAATGATGTTGCACAACCAGTATACCAACGATGAAACTTGTTACTACCTTCAAATTTTTGCACTGTTAATGCTTATAGATTACATGCCTCACTTTCATGAGATAAGTCAATTTTTTTTGTACAGTGTCACCAAAATCCGAAGGCGCTGATGTCATTTTATTTTGGTTAAACTGCACCAAAAATTATGAAGACAAAAGGAAAGGTCAAGAGTGGGCACCTCCTCCCCCGGTTGTTCTCTTGATTCATTCGATCAAGTTTTTATGTTTGATCGATTATCAAGATTGGGATAGCAATTTTTAGGTCCCCTCGAGTTCAAAATGATATTTACCTTGAAGGTACATGGTTTGCAATTTGTTTATACTGTCATTAGTTAATAATGCTAGTTACCGTCAGACTTTTGTATTTGGTTTAATGCTCTTCCATAAATAGTATACCAATGCTGAAACTTGTTACCTTTACATTTTGTATTGTTAATTTTTATAGAAATCTTCCAGTGCTAGAGCTTATGGAAATCTGTTCAGTAAAACCATTGTACTGTACCCTGTAATAAAATAACTACTCTACTGTTGCACTAGCCACTGGATTAGTGTATATTTGTACTATTCGAATGGTGTTGCATTAGCGTATGGACATATATAAAGTGTGGCAAGCTTTCCTAGATATGTGCTCAAGAAAACTACTACCTATTTTTCTAAATACTAGACATTTGGGTACTTCAAATTGAACTGCGAAAACGTCTTATATTAAGGAACAGAGGGTGTAGAGTTCACTCAAATTATCCCAGTAAAGCTAGTCACACCTTTGTTAAAATTAATGTTCATTATGTTATCGGAGGAGGTCTGTATGTTTGTCTCTAATGCCTGTCGACTACATAACTGACATCATGATGTAATGTTAAGTCATTTCCTTTTGTACAGTGTCACTGAATTGTCAAGGCGGTGATGGCATTTTATTTTAGTTGAACTACACAAAATATGCTTAAAAGAAGAGAAAAGGTCAGGAATGGTTCAGTTTTCAGAAAAACCTATGTATGCCTTCCTGACATCAGCCGCTATTGCCTTATTTATTCCTTCAAACAGGTGGTTAGAAACTGTCTTGCTACCGTTTTCCCATTAAGAAATTGGAATGCTTATATTTGTGTGTCTATCCTTCAACTAGTGCCACTTCTATAGTAATCACACTTTCAATATCTATGCAAACATGGATGCTCGATTTTAGTGGAACTGCACAAAAAGTCCAAATGGTTCAACATTAGGAGCATGTTTTCTTCCAAACCTTTATATCCAATTGGTGGCGCTATGAGCTGTTCATTACGAAGGTACATGGTTTGCTACTATCTTGCTACTCTTTTTGTACTGTCATTAGATAGTAATACTAGTGGTTTGCATGTGAATTTATTGGCAGGGCGGACCTACATTGGAGGTGCAGGACAGGATTCAATGATTGGATGCTCAATTTCGGTTGTATCGATTTCACCTCTTCCATCACTGCGAACATGGATATCCTTGGTCGGATGAAGAATAGGCGCCATATTTCTGCTCTGAACGAGCAAATTAATTCAGTATGAAATTGTCCAGGGAAAAACATGACTGTATCAAATTGTCCAGTGCAAAACATGACAGATGCTAAGCGAAAGAGACATGTTTAAACCGAAAATACAAGGTGGGGTATATGTTTACTAGCTGCTTGATATTTGTGCCCAGAGATGTCAGCACATTGCTATTTGGCAAACAAACAAAGTGACCGCAATTTTGGTTGAACTGCACAAGAGAATAGTATAGTCACTGCATGCAGTGCCATTTGAAAATAGCCACAGAATGATCGGATAGTCACTTCATGGACTGCAGAAAAGTAGTACTGTACTATTTATTGGCCAACACTAGGTGCTTCATTGCTTTGGTCTGATTATACAATGGGCATCATTTTGCCTAAGTTAAAGTTTGTATTCCAAAAATAGTCTCACCGTGTGATTGAGAGAAGACCAAATCATATTGCAGTGGATGTTCCTCCATCATGTGTGGTTCATTCTCATGGTTCCAGTTGTTGGTGAAACCACTTACGTTTGCAAGAGGAATTGTAGACTTCACAAACAAATTTGTCTTTCACTCTATACTAAATGTTGGCCCAGATGTTGTTTCTAGATCTTTGCTTTTGGAGCTACATATTTGTATATGATCTGTGAATAATTGAGATGCATTAACATGTCGATCTTATGTATGGGATCATACTGGTTAGTTTTGAATTTGGGCTAGTAATGTGAACATATTACAATGCCAGGCCTGTGAGTCTCATGTGAACATTTCGAACAGATCGGCTCTTACTACTGCGCACAGCATGATCCTTATTTCCGTGTTCTCAGTGTTTACAAGTTACTAACAGTTCCTTATTTCTGTTCGCTCAGTGTTTACAAGTTACTGATCACTAGCTAGCCTACTAATGCCCTCCTGGCAGTTTTAGTCGCGACGGAAGATCCGAAGTGGCAGTTTTTTGAATAAAAATGCCTACCTCTGAAGAAACTGACAAGCTTCTCTGAAGAAAATGCCATGCGAATTTGAAGAAACTGCCAGCAAAAACGTTCGCAAATGCCTTATCTCCCAACGAACGTTCATCATCTAATGCGATCCTACACGTACACCATCCGACCTACTCGATCCTAGATGTACACTATCGGACCTACTCGATCCTACATGTACACTATCCAACCTACTCAATCATGTACGAATAAATAGCGGATCATGCAGGTACTACCTCCTTTCCGGTTTGCGGGCTCAATTCAGAAAACGACCTACTCGATCCTACACGAATAAATAGCGGATCACGCACATACTACCTCCTTTCCGGTTTGCAGGGATTAATTCAAAAATCTCACCAACCAAGGTAGATGATGAGTGGTGGAATCATTTTTGACAAGGAGGGAGTACCTCATCTGGATGATTCGAGTGCACCCGTTTGACCGTCATGCTGACGTGCGACCCAGCACGGAAGGGACGCACCACTGACGGGACGGGATGACACAGTCATAATTTCAGTTTTTCTAGTTTTCCAAGGCAAGTTGGTGCGCTAAGCCATGCCTGCTGATGCATTGAATTCCGATGACCGAGATGGCCGTCACGTTTCCCGCGACACGCTGGTTTGCCTACCTTCTGCCTATAAGGACTGTTTCCCGGCCTTCTCCGGTGGCACCATCACCCAAGTCGCCCTATCCTCATAAGCCCCCACCGGCCCGACGTCGCTTGCCACTTATCCGCGCTCTCACCACGTCTGCCATGCCCCCGCCCGTCCGCAATAGGCAACGCTGGAGGCAGTCACTGCCGGAACTAGTGTTCGGTTTTTCACCGGAAGGCAGACGGAGGGAGGAGGCATTCTATCAGTCTTTAGATGGCAATGCGGAGTATGAGGAGTTATTGGAGCGTGAACGCCTGGCGGAGGAGCAGCGTATCGCTGATTTGCGCCACCATCAGGACATGGAGCAGCAGCGCACTGACGCTCTGAGTCGCGAGCAGAGCGCCCGCAACTGGGCCGACTACGTGGAGGCCGACGCCCGGCAAATAGCCCTGGAGGCTGTTGGGCACGCACGCGTTCATGACGCCGAATTTTACTACCAGCTCGTCAAGTGGGTTTCCCGCTTAGAAGACGAAGCTTCAGTGGACCACGCCGGCATGGAAAGGGCCAACGTGCGCGAGCAACGCACCCTATCGCACCTCTGGCAAGTCCGAGGCGAGGCGGAGGATGCCGGTGTCGGCGTTTAGCGTGTACCGCAGATGGCGGCCGACATCATCTAGTTAGCTAAGAGTAAGTTAGTACTTGTACACTACTAGAGTATTAGTGGGAGTAGATAGTTAACTTGGCTATGATGGTTGTCAACGTGGAAGTTCAGTACTCTATATCTGGATCAGACCTGTTACTTTGCTCTGAATGTTGAACTTTCCGTTTGAACATATGGAATGGGCTGTTATTTTTTTAAATGGGTTGTATTTGTCCGCCACGGGTTTAGAGGTTGACTTGTAGGCCTACCAGGTTGACGCGTACACAATCAGGAGATGATTGTACGTGGAGAGGATGACAGCAGGGACCCACCAAGGTCATGGCAGTACACAAGCAAGTGCCTCCTTATTTCAAGCCACTAAAAAATGGCTCCTCCTAATGGATTTCTGACATCTGGGTCCCATGCCATTGTCAACGTAGTCAATAAACGAGAGAATTGCACAACAAGCGGCTGACACTAGGGACCCAGCAGCTCGCCCAGTTATTTTTGTTTTGGGTTAATTTGATAAATGCACTCCAAATCTGGTGATACTGAGAAATGCCACTGCAATTTCTATACTTTGAAAAATGCCATTTCCAGTGGCATTTTTCGAAGGCCGGAGTGGCATTTTTCAAGTTTGCAAAAATTGCAGTGGCGTTTTTCAAAGTTTGCAAAAATTGCAGTGGCATTTTCAAACTTTTGAAATTGCAGCGGCATTTTTATGAATCGCCATAATTGGAGTGGCATTTATATAATTTGTTTTGGAGACGGAAGCAGGGTGTCAACTGGACTGTGCGGGGCACTCTGGCCTGTCTAGGCAGCCTTTTCTTTTATGTTTACCATAGACCAGCCCAGTAGTTTTTTTTTCTTTCTGAAAATGGCTAGCCCAGTTTTTTTGTGCTTTGTCAAGTAAGTCGCTTTGTTAGGCCTGTTGGGCTGCAAATCTTTCAAGACGAGGAGAGCTTCATTCGGCTGGCCCAGAAAATGGCCTATCAGTAATGAGAAATGGGCTGCACATTTTTAAAACACATCAAACCTGAAATTAGTTTCAAATTTCATTTTTTTCATTTCGAGATTTTAAATTCCAGTGATTTTTATGCGTGGACAATTTGTTGGATTTTATATTGATATACATTTATTTTTAAAATCCGTTTGAAAGTGACTCGAAATTTCGAGATTAAAAACAGTTTGGACCGCACCGAAATATGCACAATTTTGTATAATTTTTTAACCGTGGCCACAATATGGGCTGTGATGCTAACAAAAAGAATATGAGCTCCAAAAAAACCTTAAGAATTAGCAAATGGGTTGTAAATTATTAGAAATAATAGTAGATGGGCTATATGCTGTTTTCCACAGATTCGAGGCTTTCCTAAAAAAAAGTTGATGCACAAGCAGTGATTGTTGGATGTCCATCCAACGGCCGTCGTGCTTCTTCAATCTCTGCTCTTCCTGCTCCAGCCGCTCAAACAAGAGCCGGCGGGACTGCCTGCTCCCTCCTCCCGTGGCAGGCTGTGCTACCGCGCAGGCCTCACCGCCCCACCGTACTCCCATCACTGGCCTAGCCATCCCTCTACTCACCCACACCTGCTGTTATTCTCCGGCGACGGCAGACGAACCAGTAGACCCTCGTACTCCCCTTCGCCTGGGAAACAACCGCCGAGTCTTCCCTGGCTCCGTGTCGTTCCCTTCCTAGGCCTTGCCGTCGTCCACCGCCCTGGTGCTCTCGGAGCGGCATGGTCAATGTGGTCAACGAACAACATCCATCGGAAGTGGACTATACGTGGAGAGGCTGACAGCTGGGTCCATGGCCGCACGCAAGGAAATGCCTCCTTATTACGCGCAAAATAATGATTCCTCCACCTGGCAGCTGGGCCTCACTGGAAGGGCCTCTGTATTTCATGAAAAAAACGTTCCCCCCGCAGACAGGTCGGACCCACCAGCTATATCTTCGCACGCAAGGAAGTGCCTCCTTATTACGCACAAAAAAATGAATACTCCCCCTGCTAGCTGGGACCCACCATAGTGGGAGGCTGGCTTGTGGGCCTACTAAGATGACGGGAACGGGCTTTGTCAACTTAGTCAATATGTACGATTCTAGCTCCAGTGACCGTACGATGTCCATCCAACGACCGTAGTGCTTCTTCAACCTCTGGTCTTCTTGCTCCAGCCTCCCAAACCAGCGCCGGTCGTGCCGCGTGCTCCTGCCTCTCGTGGACGGCTGTGATGCCGCGGAGGCCTCACCGCCCCCTACTACTCCCACCGCTGGCCATGCCATCCACTCACCCACACCCCCTGTTATTCTTCAGCGACGACAGTCTCACACCGCAGCCGAACCAGTGAACCCTCGTACTCCTCTCCGCGTGGGCATCCACTGCCGCGTGTTCCCCAGCTCCGCGCCGTCCCCTTCCTAGGCCTCACCGTCGTCCACCACCCTGGTGCTCTTGGCGCGGCGTGGTCAATATGGTCAAGGAACGGCTTCCATCGGAAGAGTACTGTACATGGACAGGCTGACAGCTGGGTCGATGGCCGCAGCAAGGAAGTGCCTCCTTATTACCCAGAAAATAATGATTCCTCCACCTGACAGCAGGGACCCACCGGACGGGCCACCATATTTAAAGTAAAAACATTTCCCCTGACTACTGGGACCCACCAACTACATCTTCCCATTCAAGGAAGTGCCTGACAGTCGGGACCGACCTGGTCGAAGCGTACGTTGTGTTGCCATTCTGGTCGTGAACGTGTACGTACATATTGGTCGATCGGTCTGTCTGCAGGCTGCAGCGATGAACCGTGGCCGTGTAAGGAAGGGCACGTGTCATAGTAGAGGCGCGCACGTAGCATGTACACGTACATACAGCCAGGGTGCAAGAAAGTAAATACGGCCACGTACGTAGATACGGGCGGGGTCTCGAACGCCTACTCGCGCATACATACGGCCAGGGCTCGTGTACATGGCTAGGTCGGAACGGAGAAACTGCGTCATCGTCGTGTTCATGGGGAGGCAACGAAATGCGTTGTGTTCATGGGGAGGCAACGGAATACGTCATGTTCATCGGGAGCCAACCGGCTTGGATGGACCAGCCGATAGAAACGAGGCCTGGCGTACCGCAGAACGGAGGAAACGGCCTTGTGTTCGACCGGCCACGGTCGAAACGGGATCCTGTTCATCGGGAGGGGTCTGGCATACCGCAAAACAGAGGAAACGGACTTCTCTTGGACCTCCTATGGTCGAAACGGGGTCCTGTTGATCGGGAGGGGTGTGGCGTACCGCAAAACGGAGGAAACGGACTTGTGTTGGAGTGCTACGATCGAAACGGGGGTCATGTTCATCGGGAGGGGTGTGGCGTACCGCAAAATGGGACTCCACGAAATATTGTTCATCTCCACCGTCGACCTCCTCCAGCCTCCACGGGCTACTGTTCATCCACCGTCGACCTCCTCCAGCCTCCACCTGCGACTGTTCATCCACGGGCTCCTATTCATCCAGCCTCCACCGCTCCTCCACCAGCTGTTGTTCAACCAGCCCTCTCCACGGGGTCCTGTTCAACCACCCCTCCACGGGCTAGCATTCATCCAGCCCTCCACCGGCTACTGTTCAACCAGCCCTCCACGGGGTCCTGTTCATCCAGCCCTCCACGGGGTCCTGTTCATCCACCCCCAACTGGCTCGATTGGGGTCCTATTCATCCAGCGGCAACTGCCTCTACTACCACGGGGTCCTGTTCATCCAACCCCCCACCAGGAACTGTTCATCCAAACCCCCCAACAACGCTCACTATTCATCCAGAGGCAACATCGATCGGCTTCACTTAGCAGAAGTAGCGAAGGAATCACTCGGGTTTAGTTAACAGCAAGGGATCGATCGCTCGGGTTCAGTAACTTAGCTAGTGTAATTGCTCGGGTTCAGTTAGAGCCCAACGCCTCGCTCGGGTTCAGTTAGAGTGCAATGCCTCGCACACACGCGCGTACGTGTACGAGAGAAACGTGCATCGCTCGGCCCCCACCACCCACCGTAACCGGGAACTCCCCGATATTTTCTTCGCCCTCGCTTCTACCACGGTTTTTTCCGTCATGGATGGCCCAAAGAATGTCATGCAGCTGCGTCTCCGGCCCGCCCAGGACGAAAAGCCCATTTTCTGTCATGATTTTTGTCATAGAAGTAGGAGCCCACCATATCTATGATGATACTGGGTTCTGTCACAATTATCGTCATAGAAGTGTCATAAGCATGACAGAAAAAATTCATTCGGCCCAAAATGTCACGGATGTGTCTTTTTTTGTAGTGCTAGTTGGCCACACCAAATCGATAGATCGAAGAGAATTACTAAGCTATCTCAATCATGCATAAAAGAGTTCAGAGAAGACTCAAATAATATTCATAGATAATCTAATCATAAATCCACAATTCATCGGATCTCAACAAACGCACCGCAAAAGGAAGATTACATCGCATAGAACTCCAAGAACATCGAGGAGAACATTGTATTGAAGATCAAAGAGAGAGAAGAAGTCATCTAGCTACTAGCTATGAACCCTTAGGTCCGTGGTAAACTACCCACGCTTCATGGGAAGGGTAGCAATGTTGATGTAGAGGGGGGTCGATCACAGGGCTTCTACATCATCCTTGTTGCCTTCCGATGATGCGTGAGTAGTTCACCACAGACCCACAGATCCATAGCTAGTAGCTACATGGTTTCTTCTCTCTCTTTGATCTTCAATACAATGTTCTCCTCGATGTTTTTGGAGTTCTATTCGATGTAATCTTCTTTTGCGGTGTGTTTTTTGGGAACAGATGAATTATGGGTTTATGATCTGAATATTCATGAGAAGTAATTGAGTCTTTTCTGAACATTATTATGCATGGTTGTTATAGCTTTGTATTTCTCTCTGACCTATCCGTTTGGTTTGGCCAACTGGATTGATTTATCTTCAGTGGGGGAGGTGCTTTGTGATGGGTTCAATCTTAAGGTGCTCTATATCCCAGTGACAGGAGGGGACAATACATGTATTTGTATTGTTTTCATTGAGGATAAAATGATGGGGTTTATTCATATTGATTGGGGTTTACTTTTTCTACATCATGTCATCTTGCTTAAGGTGTTACTCCGTTTGTCATGAACTTAATACCATAGATGAATGCTGGATAGCGGTCGATTGGTGCGGTAATAGTAGTAGATGCAGGCAGGAGTTAGTCTAGTTGTCTCATATGTGATGCCTATATACATGATCATTGCCTTGGATATCGTCATAACTATGCGCTTTTCTATCAATTGCCCAATACTAATTTGTTCACTCACCGTATGCTATTTGTTCGATAGAGAAGCCTCTAGTGAAAACTATGGCCCCCGAGTCTACTTTAATCATATTATAAAAAACAAGATTCCTTTGCTGCAATTTTATTTCTTTTATTTTGTTTTGCAATTTATCCATCTACCTATACAAGATTTTATCCTTGCAAGTAACGAGTTCAAGGGGATTGACAACCCTCTGGCCCTCGTTGGGTGCAAGTATTTGGTTTTGTGTGTGCAGGTGTTTTTCATGAGGCTTTGCATGATTCTCCTATTGGTTCAATAAACCTTGGTTCTCACTAAGGGAAATACTTATCTCTACTGTACTGCACATCCCCTCCTCTTCGGGAAATCCCAACGCAGCTCACAAGCAGCAGGACGAATTTCTGGTGCTTTTGCTGAGGAGACATCATCAAAACCTATCAAGTACCTATACAAAAACTGTCATCTAGTTTCTCTACTTTTTATTTGCCTTTGCCTACGATTTTCATCTCCCCCACTTCTCATAAAAATACGAAAAACACACAAATATGTTTGCTTTTCTAGTTTGCTCGCTTGCTTTACCATTATGGATAGTTCTTTTCTTGTTGCTTGTACCCCTGAGAATGAAGTGATTAATTTTAAACAGAGGGGAGGAGAAATTTTAAAAGATGCTTGTCATAGGATTTGCGATGCCCAAAATAGATCCACTCGTAAGCAATCGACTACCATTCTTCTTCGCAATTTTTATGCAGATGTTACTACTTGGTGTAGGTTTGTGCTTGACACGGTTATCGGATGGAATTTCTTGAGTAGTCACCCTATGGATGCTTTCAATGCTATGGGAAATTTAGTGGGATCACCACCTATTATTATTAATGAAACGACATTGACTTTGGAACATGGTATGCAGAGATTGGAAGGCATTGAAAATAAAATGTCTTCCATCATTGGTGCAACGACCTGCTATACAAACAGTTTTTAACCCCTTTCCGCGGCGGAGTTTTAAACCATCGCCTTGCCTGTGTGTGCGATAGGGGGGGCCTTCCCACAAGACTCAGAAACCTTCGGCGATAGGGAGTAGGAATGCATACGTTTTGTTGAACTAAGCGTATGCGATGCCTGCATCTATCCCAAACGCGAGTCTTTAGAAAACTGTTTGTGATATATCGAATATCTCAAACGCTCCATCCTTGCTACTCGTGTGTGTTTGCATTACCATCACACTCGGTATTCTGTGGTGCAACGTTTATGATGTGCACCCTATCATAAACAGTTCACGATTGTAAAACATGCATGATAAGGAGACGATCACACACATTCACTTTTCCCAACCCGTATGTGATTATATAATTAGGAAGATAATTTAATCATCATACGTATGTCGGGTGAGTGTACGAAATGTCCGATTGTCGTACGAGTGTCGGACGGGATAATTATCGCACATGCTATTCTGTGTTGCAACGTTTACGATGCATACAACATCAGAAATAGTTCATGATTGTAAAGCATGTATGATAATGCAACTATCACAAACATTTAGTTTTCCCGCACCTTTTGTGATATTGTCTAACATCACACACGCTTGCAAACGGCAATTGTGTGCATGGTCGCACACATTTTCTCTCTATGAAACATGTCGGATTATGAGCTATACCACACACGTTGTGCTTCTAGAGACCGTGTGCGGCGTAATGACCTGCAGAGCGTACTTTGATCCTAATTTAATCACTACTATTTAAAATTATGCCGAATACGAATTTGAATGTAGGCTATAACTTTATTCATTTCCATCAGGTTCAACAACCAATGCATTATTCGATTCATGGGTACATATGTTCAAGAATTACATAAGCACCAAATAGAGAATGATGAACCAGGGTTGTATGCTTGTATTAAAGACGTAAAGAAAGAGGCCAAAGGCATTTCTGTTTGCTGAAGGAAAGCAGAATGCCCATATTGTGCCCTCCTACATGCAGAAGGCACAAACAACTCTAGTCCAACCCCTTGTGATGGCCGACCACCCATCCTTCATTGTCTTAATTAGGACATATAGATTGTCATTGTATTCTGGTAGAAATACTTTAACCTTTGCATGCCCATCAATCATGTAGTTTGAGAGGTAATCTTGAGTAACCTGCTTTGGGAACTACTTGAAAGGAAAAAGATTCAGACATTGTCATCTAACACAACTCATTATGGGCGGTAAAAAGAAGGCTGCAGAGTTCCTACTTACCATCCTGCAGTTCGCTGTTGTCTTGGATTAAGTGTAAAGAAATAGTTTAATTTCCATCTTTTGACCCATTTTACTAACAATATTTATCAGTTACCTCACTTGATGTTGGTTCATAAATATCTCATTGCCCCATACGCAAAAAGGGACGAAGCACGGATCTTTACCAATGACATATGTACCTACAAGCACCAAGTTAATATTAGAAGCTAAACAACAATTGCACAATGATGTAATACAACACTCCCTCCGTCCCATTATATAAAATCTTATTACATTCAATATACTCACATATTGGATGAATTAACATCTTATATTATGGGACGGAGGTAGCATACAACATTGTTACAAATATCGATGGATTAACTATAGTTAACTACTATTCGGCCCCCCTCCGATATGAGAAAGGCCTATTTGGCCCACTAACTGGGAGGCCTAGTTAATTGGTCTGACAAGCCAATTTATCCATTGTCAAGCCGAATTATTGACTGCACCGATTAACTGGGCAGCATATTTTGGCCCAAAACTACTCTCCTATGCCAAGAATGTACAAGTAGTATTGTTGTTGTGCTGCTCTACTTTGATGCTAGATAGTGATGTACAATTACTACTGATGTGTTGTTGTTGTTGTTGTTGTCTGCTCTTCTTTGTATATCTAGACATCATCAGAACATGCAGGTAACACTCTTCCTTGTTGTTATGTAGCCGAGGATTCCATATTTAGACATTCACTATAATGCATGTTGCTATGTAGCCTCAGATATATTAGATATGCCCCTAGTTAACCTACCAATAAATGTGTCACATATATATTCAGTTAAATGTCCGATTTGCCGATTAATCCTTTATCAGCCCACTGCCTATATGGTACCAGCTACAGATATCCTGAAGAGTGAGTATATATAAGCTATGGGGAAAAACTAACCTTGATGGAAAAACAACAGTCGTTCCCAATATTGTCCTATGTAAGTACATCGAAAGGCATGTTAAGCACAATAGGCTAAACATCTACCAAATATATCCATGGTAGACAACATAATCTCCAAATGATAGCTTCAGTGTGCAGGTTTAAGCACGCTAGTTAAGCAAAACAAGAAGTGGAAATGTGTGTTAACTACAATTGGCCTAACATTTAACAACAACCAAATATAGTCATTCAAACTGGTATTATGCAGGTTTAAGTAAACTAGTTATTGTTAAATAAAAATTGAAAGGTGTGTTAACTACAACATGCTTAACAGAAACCAAATATAGTCATTCATAGTGGCATTGTTCAAACTGGTATTGATGAAATTGAACAGCACACTTCATACTTGCAAATATAGGACATCACATTGTGAATAACTAAAATAAATAAGGCATACTACGAACAACCAAAGATAGCAGTTGAAGTAGGACATATGCTAACTACAAACAAGCGAACAACCAAAAACCGTTAAAAGAGGCATATGCTCACTACAACAGGCTTAACGGCAAGCAAATGTAGTCACTCACAATGGTACTGTTGAAGTTGCATACAATGTAGCTTGTGCTTAAACATCAAATTATATTGAACACCGCAATGTGAAAAGGAGGGGGCTTATTACCTACACTAGGCTTAACTGAAAACAAATATGGTCGTTGAACTGGTATTGATGAAATTGTACTGCACAGTAAATAGTTGCACATATAGAGCATCACATTGTGAATAAGTAAAATAAACAAGGCATACTGCAAACAACCAAATGTAGCAATTAAAACTGGACATATTCTCACTACAAAAGGGGCTTGACAAAACAAATCATGGGTTTCCCCCTTTGAAGAGGCATGTCAAAAGAAATCATGGGTTTCCTCACTTGTCACAGATGGGATCCTTCCCATTGGAAGAGCACGGACTCTGGGTGTGCCCCATGTTGTTGCAGATGGGCTCCTTCTCGTTGGAAGAGCACAGCCATAGGGTGCCCTCCCTGATGTTGCATATGGGCTCTGTCCCCTTCGAATAGCCGGAGAGGGTGCCCTCCTCGTGGTCACCGTCGGTGAGGTCTGACTTGGTAGCTGAGGATCCTAAGCCAACGTCGCAGCACGAATCCTTCAGAAATGACAAAAGGGGCTCAATGGCGATGAAGGATGGCAAATTCTTGATGCGCAAGAGGAGATTAGCGATGGGGCCATGGATGAGATCGACGGCGGTTGAACCCGAGGGGTTGGGGTGGGCCGCTTAACCTGTGACATAGCCCGCGTCAAGCCGCCGCTGTTGATGACTTATACGTCTCCAACGTATCTATAATTTTTTATTGTTCCATGCTGTTATATTATCATTCTTTGATGTTTTATAATCATTTGATAGTCATTTTATATTATTTTTTGGTACTAACCTATTGACATAGTGCCAAGTGCCAGCTGCTGTTTTCTGCATGTTTTTTACATCGCAGGAAATCAATACCAAACGGAGTCCAAACGCAGTGAAACTTTTGTGGATTTTTTTGGACCAAAAGACATCCAGTGGGCCGGAGAAGCACCTGGGGGTGCTCTGAGGGCAACACAACCCACCAGGGCACGCCTGGGCCTCCAAGCGCATCCTGATGGGTTGTGCCCACCTCGGGTGCCCCCCGGACCGCCTCTTTACTCTATAAATACCCTAATATTCCAGAAACCCTAGGGGAGTCGACGAAAGTCAATTCCAGCCACTGCAAGTTCCAGAAACACCAGATCCAATTTAGACACCATCACGGAGGGGTTCATCATGTCCATTGGTGCCTCTCCGATGATGCGTGAGTAGTTCTTTGTAGACCTACGGGTCTGTACTTAGTAGCTAGATGGCTTCCTCTCTCTCGTTTGATTCTCAATGCAATTGTCTCTTGGAGATCCAATCGAATGAACTTTGAGTTTATGATCAGATCTATCTTTTTATCCATGAAAGTTATTTGAGTCTCTTTTGATCTCTTATATGCATGATTGCTTGTAGTCTCGTATTTCTTCTCCAATATTTGGGTTTTGTTTGGCCAACTAGATCTATTTATCTTGCAATGGGAAGAGGTGCTTTGTGATGGGTTCGATCTTACGGTGCTTGATCCCAGTGACAGAAAGGGAACCGACACGTATGTATCGTTGGTATTAAGGATAACAAGATGGGATCTATTTCTACATAAATAGATCTTGTCTACATAATGTCATCGTTCTTATTGCATTACTCCGTTTCTCCATGAACTTAATACACTAGATGCATGCTGGATAGCGGTCGATGTGTGGAGCAATAGTAGTAGATGCAGGCTGGAGTCGGTCTACTAATCTTGGACGTGATGCCTATATAATAATCATTGCGTGGATATCATCATGATTATTTGAAGTTCTATCAATTGCCCAACAGTAATTTGTTTACCCATCGTTTGCCTATTTTCTCGAGAGAAGCCACTAGTGAAACCTACGGCCCCCAGGTCTCTTCTTTAATATATTTGCCTTTGCGATCTATTTTCCCTTGTTTTTATTTTCAGATCTATTAAACCAAAAATAAAAAAATACCTTGCTGCACTTTATTTTATTTGGCGTTCAATCTATCAATATTTACAACTCTCTCACGTTCGTTTGCCAATTTCTAGTGCCGTTACCCGAAAGGGATTGACAACCCCTTTAACACGTCGGGTTGCGAGTATTTGTTATTTATGTGCAGCTGCTGTTTACGTAGTGTTGTTTGGTTCTCCTACTGGTTCGATAACCTTGGTCTCATCACTGAGGGAAATACCTAGCGTCGCTGTGCTGCATCATCCCTTCCTCTTTGGGGAAATACCGATGTAGTTCTAGTAGACATCGAAAGGAGTTACAGAAGTATTCGAAATATCCAGATTGCTACAGACTATTCTGTTTTTGATAGATTCTGTTTTCTTTGCATTGTGTGCTTGTTTTGATGATTCTATGGATTTCTTTGATGAGTTTTTGCGATAGAAAAGTTGGAATACAGTAGATATAATGCATGAATAAAATATGAATTGGTTTGCTACAGTACTTATAGTAGTGATTTGTTTTCTTATACTAACGGATCTCACGAAGGTTTTGTTGAGTTTTGTGTGATTGAAGTTTTCAAGTTTTGGGTGACGTTATGATGGATGAAGGAATAAGGAGTAAGAAGAGCCTAAGCTTCGGGATGGTCATGGCATCCCAAGCTACTATCCAAAGAGAAGCAAGCAACTAAGATTGGGGATGCCCCGAGTGGCATCCCCTGTTTCTTCTAACGACCATCGGTATTTTACTCGAAGCTATATTTTTACTCATCACATACTATGAGTTTTGCTTGGAGCATCTTGTATGATATGAGTCATTGCTTGTTTTGCTTTGTGTTTTAAGTCTTGAATCCTTGCTGGACACACCTATTTGAGAGAGCCAAAATTATGCCATGACTTGTTAGAATTGCTCTCTATGCTTCCCTTAAATCTTTATGAGCTATGGAATTGCTCTAGTGCTTCACTTATATCTTTTTGAGCACGGTGTGCTTTATTATTTTTGAAGAAATGCTCTCTTTCTTTACTTAGATTTATTTGAGAGTTAGTATTTTTAAGAAATTCTATCTTGCTTCACTTAAATTAATTTGAGAGAAAGAAATGTTATGCTCATGATCTTCACTTATATTTGTTTGAGCTTATCAAAAGCAACACATGAAAATTAGTTCCAAAATGATAGATATCCAAGAAGGATATAATAAAAACTTTCATGAAGATCACTAGACAAAATAAACTTGATTCCTTGTAATAGTTTTGAGATATGATGATGTGATATGTGAGTCATGTTGATCAGTAATTATGCTTTAGTAAGAATATTGGTGTTAAGGTTTGTGATTCCCTATGCAAGCACGAAAGTCAATGGTTATGCAATGAAATTACATCCAACTTGTGGTGCATTATTCGGTGTTAATTATGCTCAATGCTCGCTTATTAGATTATTTGCTTCTTGGTTGGTCACTTCTTAATCTTTTGCTAGCCTTCATTCTTGCACTAAGTATGATCACTACTTGTGCATCCAAAATCCTTTAAACCAGTTTTGCCACATGAGTCCACTATACCTACCTATGTGCGGTATTCTTTTGCCGTTCTAAGAAAATTTGTATGTTCCATCTCTAATATTCAAAATAAATTTCTCTTTTGTGTTCTTGTACCGCTCGTGAGGCGGTGAGTGGTGGCCGATATTTTCCATGCTAGATGTGTTATTCTCAAGATGAGTGTTTATTCACTTGTCATTGCACGAGAGTAAGGCAAAGGTATTAGGGATGCCCAGTCCCGAATGAAAAATGAATTTACTTTATGTTGTCAAATAATAATTTCCTTGCAAAGTGTTGGTATGGAAGGCACCCATGGATACGGCTAGCCATGGAAAGTGAAAGTATAGTGGAAAAAGGAATAAACTTTATTTTCTGTTTGGGAACCGCCTATGATATATCTAGCATGGAAAGTGTTTGGAACTCTAAGTCATTTTTGTTGGTGGGAAAAGTATGCCTCCCAAAATGTTTGGCCAACTTGACCTATTATCTTGCAATGGGAAGAGGTGCTTTGTGATGGGTTCGATCTTACGGTGCTTGATCCCAGTGATAGAAAGGGAACCGACACGTATGTATCGTTGCTATTAAGGATAACAAGATGGGGTCTATTTCTACATAAATAGATCTTGTCTACATCATGTCATCATTCTTATTGCATTACTCCGTTTCTCCATGAACTTAATACACTAGATGCATGCTGGATAGCGGTCGATGTGTGGAGTAATAGTAGTAGATGCAGGCAGGAGTCGGCCTACTTATCTTGGACGTGATGCCTATATAATGATCATTACCTAGATATCGTCATGATTATTTGAAGTTCTATCAATTGCCCAACAGTAATTTGTTTACCCACTGTTTGCTATTTTCTCGAGAGAAGCCACTAGTGAAACCTACGCCCCCGAGTCTCTTCTTTAATATATTTGCCTTTGCGATCTATTTTCCCTTGCTTTTATTTTAAGATCTATTAAACCAAAAATACAAAAATAACTTGCTGCACTTTATTTTATTTGGCGTTCGATCTATCAATATTTACAACTCTCTCATGTCTGTTTGCCAATTTCTGGCGCCGTTACTCGTAAGGGATTGAGAACCCCTTTAACACGTAGGGTTGAGAGTATTTGTTATTTGTGTGCAGGTGTTGTTTACGTAGTGTTGCTTCGTTCTCCTACTGGTTCGATAACCTTGGTCTCATCACTGAGGGAAATACCTACTGTCGCTGTGCTGCATCATCCCTTCCTCTTTAGGGAAATACTGACGTAGTTCTAGCAGACATCAATGACCTCGATGTCGTAGCCGGCGTCTGCGGCATACCAGCATACTCTAGCCCGCTGATTGAGAACCTGCGGCCAGTCATCGTCGTCAGCTTCCTCGATGGCCACCTCGCTGGCGTCAGGCAAAGAGACTGCGATAAACCTCTTTTCGGCCATTCGCTCCTCGAACTCCCCGGGAAGCGTAGCCGGGCTTAGGCTGCGAAGCTCTGGAGTGGGGGTGGGGATGGAGATCTTTGGGAACTCAGGGTGGCGAGGGTATGGAGATCGGTGGGTAACCTGCACGAGCAGACCGACAGAGGTTGAAGATGGAGGCGGCGCAGCGGTGACCTTGCTAGGGTTTCGAGCGCGGGTGGGGTGGTGTGTGTGAGAGCAAAGGTTTTGGAGTGTGTGTGTGGAGGGGGTCCAAGGTGGTGTTTGAGGAAGATATTTGAGGAAATGCATGGCTACTGAAAATTTTATTAGGCGGGAGTAAAATGTCGGGGCTACTGAAAATTTGGATGATGGGGCTGAAGCGGAGCGGGAGCAACAAACATCGCACACGGCCCAAACATGATAATCGTGTGCTATCAAATAGAGAAACCCTATAGACGGGTAGATATTTTTGAGATTGCAGGGAAGCCTCATGGAGCCCAATCGAATGTGCCGATGTGACAAGGACACGGGCATGGAACATGGGTACTCTGAGGGAATCATGTCTGTTGCATCTACAATCGCAGACAGTTGTTTCACCCGACTCGTCTGCTATTTATAAATTTGGCAAAAAACACGGGAAAGGGCCAGAACACAAACACGCCTGCATGCGGACCAAATATATGCATGAAAAGGGTGGTTTAATGTTCAAATACCCAATGCACAACTTTGATGCGGCACCTGTCTCCCAAAGCGCACAGTATTGCTCGT
>NC_057814.1:252277258-252282414 GCF_018294505.1 Triticum aestivum | reverse complement strand
CTGGCTATGAACGCATGCCCCCAAATAGCTAGGTCTGGCATCTCACCATACCGTAACACAAAACCTATAGGAATCCATTTTGGTCAACCCCCCTCTTGCTTCCGATCAAAGGTGGACCGTGCGGGCCCACAAATGTGCTTATGCGTGAGATGGGTGAGACGACGATCCACCTGCGGGTGGCCCAACTATATGTATGAAAAGGGTGGTGTGATATTTAAATACCCAATTCACAACTTTGATGTGGCACATGCGCCTCGCAACCCGGACATCCCTGACCCCACGGAGGTTCGGGACGTACAAACTAGTGCTCCCACCACACACACACACAAACACAAACTTCGAGTCGGTGGGAGGGCATCTCACCAAGACCTACTATAACACGGACCAATAAGAATCCACCTTGGTAACCTCTCTCATTGTCGGGCGAAGTGATGGATGTCCAGGTTTGCCACCGATAACCACGCGAGGGAGAGCCCGAATACAACCACAACCTACATGTGTCCCAAACAAATGTATATGGAAGTGTTTTGTGGTGTTTGAATACCCAATGCACATCTTTGATGTGGCACCATGCTTTCGAATCGGAAAGTCCCCACACGAAGCGTTGGCTCAAGACGCGTAGTATGCTCCCGTCCCACACTTCGAGCCAGTGAGAGGGAATCATGCATACGCGTGTGCTCAAACTTTTGTCTGGAATCTCACCATGACCTACATATAATGTAAAAAATGAACCAATGAGAAACCCACCTTGGTAGCTTCTCTCGTTGTCAGTTGAAGTGATGGACGACCACGCGGGCCCGGCAATGGGCTTGGCACTGACAACCACACGAGGGAGATTGCCCGAATACAACCACCGCATACATATGTCCCAAACATATGTATGCAGGTTTTGTGTGATGTTTGAATATACCCAATGTACAACATTGATGTGGCGGCTGTCTTGAAAACCGTAAAGTCCCAACATGAAGAGAGGTTCACGATGCGTCGTGAGCTAGTCCCCTCCCTCCCAATTCGATATGGTGGGAGGGATTCATGCGTACACATGCGCTCGAGCCATACTATGTAATCTCAGCATGACCTACCGTAAGGCAAACCAAAAATCAATCCCCTCCTAGGCCAAATTAACCTCTCTCGCTGTTGGTCAAAGTGATGGACCAAGTGGGCCCACAGATGGAAAGCATCATCGATAGTTTCTTCAGTGAGTGCTAGAGGACAACCACCGCTTGTATGTGGGCCAACATATGTATATATGGAGGTGGTGTGTGATGTTTGAATACTTAATAAGTAATGCACAACTTTGACGATGTGGCGCTGCCTTAGAAACTGTAAAGTCCCCACACTGAGTGAGGTTCATGACGCGTAGCATATATGCTGGTCCCCTCCCCCTTGTTCGACGTGTACTATATACTCCTACTGTAAAACAAACCAAAAAGATTCCTCCTTTGTCAAATTAACCTCTCTTGATGTAGGTCAAAGTGATGGACCTCGTAGGCCCACCGATGGAAGCGTCACCGATAACAGCGCGAGTGAGTGTCCAAAGAGCTGTTGTGTGATGTTTGAATACCCAATGCACAACTTTGATGTGTGGCACCTGCTTCGCAAACCGATAACTCCCCACATGGAGGTTCAGGACGCGTAGTCCCCCTCACTTTGAGCTGGTGGGAGGGATTCATATGTGTACGTACACCGACGAACTTTGGTCTAGAATCTCACCATGATCTCCACCATAACACATGCCAAGGTGAATCTACCTTTGGCCATTGCCTCTCGCTATCGGTCAAAGTGATAACCTGTGCGGGCTAATGAATGGGTGCATCGCTGATAAGCACATGAGCGAGTGCCCGAGGACCACCAATATAATGCATGCATGTGGCCCAAACATATGTATGAAAGGGTTATGTAGTGTTTTAAATACCCAATCAAGACTTTGATGTGGCACCTGCATCACAAAACCGGCCAATCAAGACTTTGTTGTGCCAGACCCTCCCCCACCCACCCACCAACCGCACCACCATCGTCACATTGAGGCATGTCAAACATTTACTGCAGTGAACAGGTGACCAAAGGAGTCAAAATTGGACAAATATCTAGAGGGCCATTTAGACAATTGTGTACACTGATTGATTTCCTAGGGATTTAATGTGTAAAAATCAAATTTGAACTACATGCACACGCGATAGTGTACCAAAATGGATTGGCAAATCATACTTGTGTCCTTGGGTGCATGTTTAGTCCCCAATGCAAGAAATAGCAAGAAATTTCAAACATTAAGAATCTTGATTTTAAAATTCCAATAAATCCAAAACTCAGTTGAAATTCATGAAACTTGTCGTGGTGTCATGATATGACACCAATAGACTATGATATTGTTTTTTGTTAGATTCAAGACAAGTTTTTTACAGAACAGATTCGAGTCAAGTTTTGATATAAGCTTCTTACAAACGGGAGATTATTAATAGTTGGACAACAGTATCATGAACGGTTTATTTATTTAAAGCAGGTCCGTTAGACCAACAATGTACGTGCCATGCTTCGGTTAAGTAATAATGCGGGCATAATTAATCCTCAAAAAAGAAAAACAATATACGTGCTGCCACGCGTCCCGCCTGCCGTGCGAGCATGCGTGAGTTGACGGGACGCATACGAGCAGTCCACCGCGCACGCAGACCGGGAGTGTTGCGTGCAGTTGTGTCAATTGACGGGAGGCGTGTTCGCTGCGCGGTATCACCGGGAGGTATGCTAGCAAGTGTGTGAAATGACGGTAGGCATGCGAGCAGTCCATCGTGCAGGCTCACCGGGAGGCGAGCCAGCCCTTTGACTGTCACGTGCCTCGCTCCCGCTGCTCCATATTAACGTCGCCCTAGCCGCTGGTTATAATAGGCGGTCGTAGTCCCCGTCCTCAGTGGTCACCACCATCTGGAGTGCATGAGGATGTCGCCGAAGTGCACCACCAGAGGGAGTGGCACCACCGGGGCTGGTGAAGCACCCGCGTAACACGTGAAGCTGGGCACAGAGGTTGCCGTCGCCACCGACGAGGTCTTGCGTGGGCTGTAGTGCGACATTGACATCCTCGCCACTGTCGTGCATCCCTAGGCGGAGCCGGAGGTCCATAGCGACTCCGACAACGACTCTGACGGAGAACAGGTTAGTCATCTATACCCATTTTTGTGGCAAATATATCCTATGTTTTCTTTGGTTACTCCTGCCCCCCTTTTTGGAATAGAAATCCTATGGTTATGTTCTCAGTCCATGAAATAAGAGTAAGATTCATTAGATCCGTGTAGTGTATTGATTGTTTGAATGGTATTCGTCTAGGGATGGTGATTAATTTTTTGTTCTGTACAGATGATTTTTGCTAATAATCCGACTAGGGTTAGAGCAACTCCAATGGGGCGACCCAAACGGACGGCGATTTCGTCCGCTTTTTGTCCGTTTGGGTCGGCCGCCTGCCCGACGTCCGCCCTGTTTTTTATATGGGTCGGCAGCGCACCCAACACGCCGACCCATATGTGCCGGCGTGGCCGGCTGGCCGCCCAATTTTACATTCATGATTGCATTCAAACATATTGTCAAATAACATAGTTTAAACCAAATAAAATAGTATAGTTTTACAAGTCGAATACAAATAAAAATGTTTCACATAGTTTTGCAAACGAATAAAAGAAGATACATCTATTGGTTGCCAACATGAGCCCACATATGCTCAACCAAATCATTTTGCAGTTGCACGTGAGTTTCCCAATCACGCATGTCATGATGAAATTGGGTGAACTGTTCAAACGTTGCTGCTCCTCCATGCTCAGGCACAACATTCTCACCCTGAAACTGAAACCCTTGATCGTACAGATGTTCGAGGCGCTCGTCTTCTACGATCATATTGTGCATGATCACACAAGCTGTCATCACCTCCCACAGTTTCTGCGTGCTCTAGATATTAGCAGGATACCGAACGATGCCCCATCGAGAATGCAAAACACCAAAGGCACGCTCGACATCCTTCCTACCACTCTCTTGCTCTTGGGCAAATCTTTTCCTCTTCTCTCCGACAAGGTTGGGTATTGTCTTGACAATAGTGGTCCACTTAGGATAGATACCATCACCTAGGTAGTATCCTTTGTCGTAGTTTTGGCCGTTGACAGTAAAGTTCACCGGTGGGTTGTTGCCTTCGGCAAGCCTAGCAAACACCGGCGAGCGCTGAAGCACGTTGATATCATTGTGTGATCCAGCCATGCCAAAGAAAGAGTGCCAGATCCAGAGATCTTGAGACGCCACGGCCTCTAGTATGACAGTGCATGCCCTGACATGGCCGTTATACTGCCCTTGCCAAGCAGAAGGGAAGTTCTTACACTCCCAGTGCATGCAGTCTATGCTGCCAAGAATCCCTGGGAACCCCCTACTGGCATTCATCGCCAACAAATGGGTTGTATCTTTAGCCGTCAGCTCTCTCAAGTACTCAGGGCCAAACACAGGATTAACAGCCTTGCAGAACTTATACAGGGACTCTAGGCATGTAGACTCGCTCATACGGACGTACTCATCAATGAGATCACCGGGCACTCTGTATGCAAGCATTCGGATGGCGGCAGTGCATTATTGATAAGAGGAGAAACCAATCTTGACGACGGCATCCCTTTGCACTCGAAATAGTCATCATAGCCGACCACCCCCTCTCTAATACGGTTGAAAAGATGCCTACTCATACAGAAACGGTGGCGGAAATTTTGATGTTTGAACAACGGGTTTGTTGTATCAAAGTAGTCCTTCCAAAGAAGGAAATGCCCGCTCTCTCGGTTGCGATTCAACGCCGGAAGGTGACCCGGAATGGAGCGACGGAACAACGGCCGCTGGCTGTTGAGGTGGTGATGGACCAACACAGCAGCCAATATATCCCCCTCGTCGTCGCACGACGAATCGTCGGAGTCGCAAAGGAAATTGTGGAATAAGAACTCGTCGGCGGAGTCCATTTTGTACCTTGGAAACTGTCGAACATCTTGCGGGCGTCGACGAAGGAGACGGCCGGCGAGGGGAGTCGCGGCGCGCACGGACCAGCTAGCTGCCCTGCCGGCGTCCGACGAGTGGGCCGGCGTCCGACGAGTGGGCCGGTGTCCGACGAGCGTGCCGGTGAGGATCTGGCCGGGGCGGCGAGGTGGCTTCTT
>NC_057814.1:252134319-252276917 GCF_018294505.1 Triticum aestivum | reverse complement strand
GTCGGTTCCCCGGTGGTAAGACGTCGGTGGCGGGTGATGGGGGAGTGGCGGCGTTGCTGGGCGGATGTGGAGGCGGCGGCAGCTGGCAGAGTTGCCGGCAAAGGCGGTCTTGGCGACGAAGGAGGCGGGCGAGGGTTGCTGTTGGATGGGGGTGAGGGGGCAAGGCCAATGTGCCACCCACCAGCGGGCCCGAGGAAAGGAGAAGGCGAGCGTGCGCGCGTCCGTCGCGTGTCCGCGCCGACGCAAATCTGGCTCAAAAATGGGCCGGGAATGGGTCACCTGCGGACGAAAAGTGGACGCGCGTCCATTTGGGTCGGCGCGTTGGGCCGCCTTTTGTGTCCGCGCCGACCCAAACGAACGGCGGCGGATGAAATGGGTCGCCTCATTGGAGCTTCTCTTAGCGTTCGAGCTAATAATTCGTAGCCAGATCTTGAGAATGGATTTTGAATCTCCTACATATATGTTTGTGCCACCTTTTTTTCCAGATTGGTATGTACACAGATGACACCACGAAAAAATACACTTCCATGATGATACGTGTTTGTCACAGTAGGTCATGTTTTCATTCATGCATGTACGTCCATGACAATTTTATGACAGAATCAAGATAGTCATACTTGTGCTGTCATAGAAGTGTTCCATGACAATACCAAAATTATCATCACGGAAGTGTCCACTTCCATGACGATAAATGGCGCATCATGGAAGTTCTTCCGTCAAGGGCAACCGACATGTGGCATCCACCATAACGGGTCGCTGTGAAGCTATCGGGTTCCGGTTTGGATCTGATAACCCGTTAGCAGCCCAGACCAATGGGGATTTTGCACGTGTAAAACCATCATTGGCTGGAGGAAGCACGTGCCGGCTCCTCGGTGGGCCAGATGTCATCCATCCAATAGAGGAGACGTGCCTATGATACATCGACACATGGCAGGGCCCAACAGAGGCCCATATAGGTTAAAAAGGCCGGCCCAGTCAAAGGCCCGTAGTATTTACTCAGGTACTAGTGGGAAACCCCACTAACGGCCTGTTTAAACATGGCCCATTTACGGCCCGAAGCCAGATCTAGCCTGTTAATTGTTCGCCAAATATTTGGGCCCAATTACGGCCCAGTGACATTTTGGCCTGTTAGAGGCCCGATGTAGACATGGGCCCATTTCAGCCTGGTGTGTCTTTTCGGCCTGGGAATGGCCCGTGCTGCCCATGGGCCATATATGGTCCGACTTGACATCTGGCCCTCTAACGGCCCATGATCAAGCTGGCAATAGTTCAGCCCAACGTGACTTTGGGCCTGTTAAAGGCCTGTCGTATAATTTGGCACGTTGATGCCTCTACTAAGCTTTCGGCCTCTTAAAGGCCCATGATATCAGTGGGCCAACTAAGGCCCAAGATATGTTTCGGACTGGTAATTAATGGCCCGTCATATAACTGGGCCAATAATGGCCCAGTCTACATTTCAGCCTATTGAAGGACCATCGACGACTAGTGAAAATAGAGGCCCAACATGCATTCCAGCCTGCTAAAGGCCCATGGTTTCTTCTGGGCCGTAACAGGCCAGCAGAATATTCAGCCTGTTAATGGCCCGAAGATACATGGGCCCAACTAAGCGCTGGGTCCACTAAAGGCCCAACTAAACTTTGGGCCGAATATAGGCCCGTGTAAGCTGTGGGCCTGGCGCAAAGTGTGAAGGCCCCAATGGCCTTTCCGGCCCAAGAAAGTTGCAGGCTGGCCCAATTATGGCCCGCTAAAATGCAGGCCCGTTAGAGGCGAATGTTTCGGCCCGGTCGACTACATCAGATTTTGGCCTTTTTCATATAGTGAATGATGGCACATACGGTAAGAACAAAGCTACTCTATACAATAAAGAAATTACGACATAGTAACTTAGAATAAACCTACACTATACAATAAAGGATTTATGGTATATTACATCCACTGGGCATCAAAGTTCGCCACCAGTGATCATAAAGCGCAACGAAGAAGTAGATTAGAAAAACTAGGCGCCGTTGCAGTGTAACAAAATAGTACTGAACCAAGACCACTTCCAAGACAGTTCAAGAAAGGTTAGCCTTGTGCGGGAACTGCTGCGCAAGCTGCTGAGCAAGGCTATGAGACCGGCCTAGCATGTCGGTCATAGCTTCCAGGTGTAGCTATTTAGGAATGAGGTTCTCATTGGTGTTCTCCACAATCTTTCTTAGAGATAGGACTTCAAGTCGAAGTTGAGTTGCAGAATGCCTTTCTGCTAGAACTTCGGACTGAAGAAGTCGAACTGATTCAGATAGCGAATTCTGTGAGCTTGTCTGACTGCTAGTCTTAAGTAACTTGAACACTGCATTAAGACAAGACTTTGGGGTTGTCTCGCTATCTTCAAGATGTTTTGCCTTCTTTGTTGTATATGTTGGGTTTGTCTCACAGCCTTCAGCAGACTTGTGCATGCCATCAGGCATATCACCCTGAAACAAACAGAGAGATGACAGGTTTTGCACGTGTATAAACAAAGATGGTAACTGTGCTGTCAATTCATCCAATTTCAAATTAGAAAATAAAGAGTAAGTTCAAAATATCAATAGCATGATTTGGCATTGTTCATAATGCGGGGAGCTTCACCACACTACTGGATTACCATGTCAACAAAACAAGCATAGATGAAGGGCAAAGACAATCATTGTATCTATTTTGGTTAATGTACATGGCATGTTCTTCATATCATCAGCCACATCAGTAAGATAAAACAAGAGATGACAAGGTGCAAATGTGGGCTGCTTCACCACACACTAGATTATAGATCCAAAAAAGGTAGTTGTTCAGGCAGTCCCGTCTATATCATGTACACGTACGTACAACCATGCTGCAAGAAAGTAAATACAGCTATGTACGTACGTACGGGCGGGGTCTCGAACGCGTACAACAACGACGTCATGTTCATCGGCAGCAAACCGTCTGGGTCGGAATGGAGAAATAGTGTCGTGTTCATCGGGAGGCAATAGACTAGGTCGGAATGCGTCATGTTCATTGGGAGCTAACCGGCTTGGACGGAATAGCCAAAATGGGGTCTGACATACTGCAAAACAAAGGAAACGGACTTGTGTTCGAGTGCCTATGGTCGAAACGGGGTGCTGTTGATCGGGAGGGGTGTGGCGTACCGCAAAACGGAGTAAACGAACTTGTGTTGGAGCGCCTACGGTCAAAAAGGGGTCCTCTTCATTGGGAGGGGTGTGGCGTACCGCAAAACGGGACTCCACAGGCCACTGTTCATCCACCATCTACTGCCTCGCTCTAGCCTCCACAGGCTACTATTCATCCACCGCCGACTTCCTCCAGCCTCCACCTACTACTGTTCATCCACCATCGACTTCCTCCAGCCTCCACCAACTACTGTTCACCACGGGGGCCTGTTCATCTAGCCTCCACCGGCTACTGTTCAACCAGCCTTCCACATGAGGTCCTATTCAACTAGCCCTCCACAGGGTCCTGTTCAACCAGCCCTCCACGGGGTCCTGTTCATCCACCCCCAACCGGCTCGAGTGTGTGGCGGCCTCCTCTCGATCGGGGTCCTGTTCATCTAGTGGCAACGGCCTCTACTACCATGGGGTCCTGTTCATCCAACCCCCATCGTGAACTGTTCATCGAACCCCCAACAACGCTCACTGTTCATCAAGAGGCGGCAGGATCGATCGTCTTCAGTTAGCAGCAGTAGCGAAGGAATCACTCGATCGAGTTCAGTTAACAGCCAGGGATCGATCGATCACACGGGTCCAGTAACACGTAGCCAGTGAAATCGCTCGGGTTCAGTAAGCAAACGCCTCGCTCGGGTTCAGTTAGAGCCCAATGCCTCGCACACACACGCGTACATGTACGAGAGAAACGCGCAATCCCTCCATGCATCGCTCGGCCCCGACCACCCACCGTAACCGGGAACTCCCAGATATTTTCCTCGCGCTCGCTTCTACCATGATTTTTTCCGTCATGGACGGCCCAAAGAATGTCATGCAGCTGCGTCTCCGGCCCACCCAGGATGAAAAGCCCATTTTTTGTCATAGAAGTAGGATCCCACCACATGTATGATGATACCGGGTTTTGTCATAATTATCGTCATAGAAGTGTCATAAGCATGACAGGAAAAAAATCGTTCGGCCCAAAATGTCACGGATGTGTCTTTTCTTGTAGTGTGAGGCTCCGGCCAACGGCGCCGTCTGTTGTAGATCCTGCACCTGGCAATGCGGGCAGAAGCGGGCATGGCCACTGGATCCAAGGAACCCGTAGAGTCTCGGGCGGACCGCATTAGCGATCTTCCGGACGCCATCCTTGGGGAGATCGTCTCTCTTCTCCCCACGAAGGATGGCTGCCGCACACAAGTCCTTGAATATCGGTGGCGCCCTCTATGGGCTATCATGCCTCTTAATCTCTACTGTCATCAACTATCTGTCATTCATGATTTTGAACTCCTCCGAGCCATCTTCTCCTCCCACCAGGGCTCTGTTCAATGCCTCTGCATCCCGGCATGTTGCCTACTATACATACCCTGCATGATGGATGCCTGGCTAACATCCCGTGGATTCAAAAAACTCCAGCATCTTGAGTTCTACTATTAATACGAAAATAACATACCACAAATGGATCACCATGTATATGTGCCCTCAACACCGATGTCCATCTTGTGGTTTTCCTCCTCTCTCCACACAGCGACCTTCGCCCGGTGCCATCTAGCAGACAATCTGGTACAAATGCTTCGACTCCCACTTCTAAAAGAACTTTCACTTGTGGAGGTTGATCTATAAGAGGCATCATTGCACATCATCATCCACTCTAGTTGCCCTGCCCTAGAGTGCTTGATGCTTGTTTTCAAATTAGAAATCCGTATCCATTGTCTCCAAATAAAGTCGCCTCACCTTGTAAGCATTGGAATTTGTTTGAAGGACAGGAACTCATCATCGAAGATGCCCCTTTACTTCAAAGCTTGCTCCTTGATTCTTGTTATGCACCTTCGCAAATAACTGTCGTCTTTGCGTCTAAACTGGAGATCTTGGGTGTAATTCATGATCCGTTTAAAGGTTTCAAGATGATGTTTGGCTCCACAGTTATTCAGGTATTGTATATTATCATCTACACTTTTGTAATTATAAGCTGCATTTTTCATTTTTCTGCATAAGTTTTATATCATCTTCGAGTGCACTTTTGGTACTAATATTCGTTTGAGGACAATAACGATGGAAGGATATGCATCCAACCATGCAAACACTAGCTTTATCACATTCTTCCTGTTGAATGCGAGGGTTTTATTGTTTGCGAGGCTTAAGTTTTTTAGCAACAAAGTTCTCACGGATGGATATGTTGAATAGCAAAAAAAGAAGTTTCGGGAGGACAAAAGGGCTTCTAAACATGCTCGGCTTCTATTTACAACAACTTGTCATCACATTCCAGTAAATTTTATGGCCCAGGATGTTGATTTTGTAGATCAGACAAGATCCATTTGACTGTGACACGGAAAATAGTGCTTCAGTTAGATGTTATTGCCCTGTTCAATCTGGGTTTTGTCTAAACTTGATGACAATTAATCCGTGTGTTTTTGTACTGTTTGCAAGCTAGAGTTAGATGTTGTTACCCTTTTCAACTAGGCTGTGACTCATATTTTCTTTGAAACAGGGCCAATGGCTTGCCATTTCTTTAGTTAAGAGAGAAATATTATAAGCAATCACAACATAGGGACATAACATCACTCTCGCGGGCTCCTTGAGCTCATTGTGCATTACAGAACCCAAGTGCTTAGCGCCCACAAGCACCCACAAACTTATTTTGAGCTAGCACACCAAGTGGGTTGTAGTTCTTAATAAGAAAAGCTGCATGGTAGTGAGAGTTTTGGATTCTGACATTTCGGACCCATGAGGAAAAATCCTATCCAAAGTGGTGTTGACTTAGTCAACAAACGATTCTTGCTAAAAAATCAACAAACAATTTTACCTGACATATAATCGTTGGATCAACATCCAACGTCTGTCATGTTTCTTGTATATCTTCTTCCTCCAGCCGCACAAACCAAACCACGTCGTCGGTCCCACCTCCAGCATGCAGTGGTTAAAAAATTTGAGTTTTCTATGCATTTAATGTGCATAATTAAAATTTGAACTACATGCACATGCTCCAGTACACCAAAGTTGGTTGAAAAAAATCATAAATATGTACTTGGGTGAATGTTCAGGTCCCATGCAAGAAATGTGAATGAATTTCAAACATCTGGGTGTCGTGGCGCGACCGAAAACATTGAGAAACTTGGTTTTTAAATTCCCGTAAATCCAAAACTCGTCTGAAAATCATTAAACTTGGCATGGTGTCTTGACATGTCACCAGCATTGTAGCGACCCGACCCGAATGGATCAAGTCTCTGTGCTTAAGTGTCATCCCTGGATCGGTATGCTGACACACACAGTACTCGAGGATTTATAACAGAGGTAAATCACATGCATAAAGTAACGTAAATACTATTACCTCAATCCAAAATAGCGGAAGTAACAAGGTTGTGGATTCCCATCAACACCAACGGCAAAGTTGAGTGTAGAAATCGTAACCCTAACGTATCACTTACTCGTCGTAAGATATCCTGCAACATGAAACGTTGCAGCCCGAAAACGGGTCAGTACATTGAATGTACTGGCAAATTCACACCATAGAGAAATGATGAACAAAGGCTATCACTACATGCATATATGGCTGGTGGAAAAGCTCTATGGTTACAATGTTTTTGCGAAAAGCCAATTTTTCCCTACTTCAAAGGAATAAATTTTATTTAACTATCATGATGGTTGTGAAACATTGAGAAGGTACCTCCAACTCAATCCCAATTAAGTGTCATCATTAACCCAGCAAAATTAATTAAAAGTAACATGATGAGATCAACGGGATAATCCAAGAACTAGATACTCAAGATGTCCATAACCGGGGACACGGCTAACCATGATTAGTTTGTACACTCTGCAGAGGTTTGCGCACTTTTCCCCACAAGACTCGATCGCCTCCGCTTGATTCTCGCACTGCATGACGTTTGAGAAACGGATGACCGAGACACAGTCTTTCAGGAACAATCACTCTTTACTCCGGGTGGACCGGTACACCTACTTTCCCCTACATCTGCTAGCCCACCTCTTCAAGAGATCCTGTAACCTACTCAGCTATGCTAGAGCCCATAATAGCTTGTGGCTGCATACGGAAGTTTCTAGCATGAATAATCTTATGATCCCTTTGAGTCTGGGTGGCGGACCTTATACAAACAGATAACACTGGGTTCTCCAGGTGCCTCAATCCACCCAGATGTGAGTTTTAGTTGCCACCTTAAGTTGAACCATTAATAAACATCTCACATCTGTCATGAATATCTCTCAAACCCAAATCCACGTCTACGAGCATAGCATGGCAATATCATAGCAACGTAGAAGTAACTCCCAAGGGTTTGATAAGAAAAACAGGTAATAGGTACTACCTCAACTACTTCCCAGTACCCACAGTTTAATTAGATCCTAATTATGCAATGTTTGAGGAATAGATCTAATGCAATAAAACTGGGTATGAAAAGTATGATCAAAGTGTTACTTGCCTGCAATGTTGATGAAGGTGATTCGCACTCAAAACTCTTGATAGATCTACTCGTCACACTCCGGTCAATCTATCGCAAGCAAGCGATGGCAACCACACATAAGCAATCACTCAAAAGATCAGAAAGAACGAATAAAACAATTCGGAAAACTTCAAAACCAAGCAAATAACTCTTGCGAGATAAAACAATTTCTAACAGTACCAAAATTATGTGAATTTGGCCTTATCAGAAAGTTTAGGTTAAGAGCTTCGCTTTGCAAAAAGAATCAACTCAAACGGAGTTACGGAACTTAAGTTATGAACAAAAGAAGTTCAAATACAAATCTGTTTGAAATCAAATTTTAAAACTTTCAAAAACATGTTTAAGTTGTTTAACTGGATAGAGGGGATGGTAACGAAAAAGTGGGCGTTGGTTTCATCGAAAACGGAAGTACGGGTAAAAAGATATGATCAAAAGAAATTTGACTATGAAACAAATTTCGAAATTTGAAAATTAAAAAAAATTGATGTGACAGGTTCACTGGATAGGTGAAAACAAGACGAAACTATAGACGCTGGTTTCATCTAATTTGGATGAACGAGTAAAAAGTTATGGCTATTTGAAAAATCAGGGACAAGCTGTTTTACAGAAGAAAAAAAAATAGCTACGGATAAAAGAATTCTAGATCTAACGTATAAATACAGAGAACGAAAAAATATACCTTTATAAGGTATAGAAAAGACGACTTCGGAGTGTGGAGACAACTTCCAAAAGTCCCGCCGGAGAGGAGAAATATATTTTTAGCTAGTCAAACCAAAATATTGATTTAACCCGCAATGGATAATTTTTGGAGACTCTATGGGTCTATATTTATAGGTGGAAAAGAGGTTTAGGGGTTAAAGCGTAGGCAATGTGGGACTAAACGTAGACGAACAAATAAAATAAACGGAGAACGCATGGGCTAAAAGCACCACGGGCCGGCCGCGCGCACGCGTACACTGCAGTTTTTTTTTTAAACAAAAATCGGCCTAAGTAAAAAAAATAAAAAGGATGGCTGGGGCTGGCCCATTTAGGAGAGGGAAAAACAAATGAAGCGCCCGCTGCCACTATACTACGCGTGTGGGCGGTAAATAACTATGGGCCGCATGTACAGTTTTTTTTAATTGAAACAGAAGGAAAACCGGATAAAGAAAATAAATTAAAATTTTATATAGGCATATTATATATCACAATTTTCAGAAAAAAGATTTTCTACAACATGAACATTTTTGTAAAGTCAAATAAACACCACAAAAATTCAAATAAATCAAACAGTGCTACTGCCTTAATAAAATCCAATAAAAATCATTTTAAAAATATCAAAATGATTTCAAATTTATTTCTCTCCAATTTTCTGTTGTAGGGAATCATGTTACCCTAATTTCTTTATATTTTATTTTTGGAGAAAAATAATTTGAATAAAACCGAAATAACTCCAAATTAAAATAATTTCCAAAAGGACTTGAATTTGATCCTTTGAAACTCCCAACTCATATTTCATATGTTTTGAAGAAGTCATTTTATCTTCGCTCGTGAAAATCATTGAGTTGCATAAAGTTTCAGGATTGGAAATATTCTCAGATGAAATTCAATTATTTGCAACACCCCTTGTCATTTAAATAAATGGAAGAAGTCGTGTCATCTTCTCTCCAGGGTTTTGTGGTGAAAGGAATTTGAATTCATGGAGATCATAACATTAAAAATGAAAGTTTGGGAAAGTCCTTTTATTCCCTCTCATTTAACTTTCAAAAAGTTTCGAATTCCACTCAATTTCACTCAATCAATCAAACAATCAATCCAATCTATCTGTTTATTATAACATTCCAAAATTTAGAATGTTGGGATGTTACAAACCTACCACCCTTAAAATGAATCTCGTCCTCGAGATTCGGAGAGACTAGAAAGAAATAGGTTAGGGTTTGGGGTCTTCTCAAAATCCATTGATCATCACAGGGGGTCTGGGGTGCTACCACCCTTAGAAGCATTGTTACTGTTCCATCAAAACTCATATACTCCATCCATCTTTGACAGTGTCAGTCTTCTCAGATTCTCAGAAAATTCCTTCTCTGGGCTCTTCCGGTAGTGGCATAACCTTTTTCCTCAATTCTTCTGTCCTTTCATCTTGGTAAGGTTCTTCCATGACTCGGTCTTCTTAGCTGATGGGCCTGGCGCCAAAACTAAACAACTATCGATATCTCATGGTGGTCAACGATTTATGGTTTCTCCTGCAGGAAATGGGTCTGGTTGATCCTCACCGTATAACCTACGATTGGCATCAACTGCCGTGTACAAGGGAAACATTCTTATACCATTCTAAGGTTCAAACAAGGTTTGATACCGTCGTCTCTCTACTATAGGTAGGTCACTCAGATTTAAAATCCCATATAGCAAAGCGAACAATAAGAGTAAGTCGGTATGGTGATCAATCCATCCCGCACCCAAATCATTACCTTGTATATGGTTTAGCGAATCTCGCATTCTAACACTCGGTCATCCTCGCAAGCATTGCAGAATTTCTCTTGTCGACGAACCAAGTTCGAATAAATCCATGGATTCTGCAAGCCAAACAAACATCTATCATTCCTTCACAACTCTCAGGTTTTGCGTAACTCCTATAAGATCGTCTATCTATAAAATCGAAACTTCTTCCAGGGTTTTTCCTTCAGCAAGAATGCGCTTGCTTTTTGGCAGGTCCTGGGGCCTGTGGGTTATGGCCCATCTCATCACTTGTAAACCTTGAACTCATCATCGGGCAACTGATCCATAATCCAACTTCCAACTTCCTGGTATTCTTAAATCCATCCAATTGTACTGTCTTCCTTCCTTCTATTGGCACCAAATTAAGGCATGATTGCTCAGTCTCATCATGGAATTTCCATTGATCCATATTTCCAACATCATACCTCCTTTATATCCAATAGTAATGTATCTCTTCATCCTCGGGGAATATCCCACATACCGAGATAAAAAAACTTATACTTATGAAGTCCATACTCCACTTCGTGGAACATCATTATCCTTTCCAGGGTGAAGCGTCCTTGCAGGGGAATATTGGCCATCTCTGCATGGCACTTCTTCACCTGGGAAAACGTGAAACACATCATGAACTCCTGACAGTCCTTCGGGTGACTCCAACTTGTTGGCCACTTCTCCCATATGCTCCAAAACTCGGTATGGTCCTACAAATCTCGGGGCTTACTTTCCCTTAATTCCAAATAGTTCAACTCCTTGCAGAGGGAACACACGAAGACATGCTCTGTCTCCAATTTCATAGACTACCTCCTTTACATCCAATAATACTCCATACCCTCATATTCTTGGGGTATCCAACATATCGAGATAAAACTCATACTTATTTTGTTCGAAATCCACTTCGTGGAATATCATTACCTTTTCCAAGGGTCAAGTCTCTTCCCAGGGTACTACCACCCTTAAAATGCACAATCTTCCATAGACCATATTTCTCATATCCTCGAAAATGGTCAAAATCTTTCTTAGAGTAACAACTCATAAAATCCAAATCAATACCAATGATGCTAACTTTATTGATTCTCAAATTATTACAATCTCCTGCATTCCATTACATGCCTCAATCCGACACTTCACTAATAAAAGAAATGTCCACACTACTACTACATTTCTCGTTGCACTCAACTATTTGTCACAAGTCTCCGTCTCCTTGGGGCATTCTCTGGCAAAGTGCCCTGCTTCATCACAACGGAAACATATTACTTCTGACATATCTCGGGGTTTCCTTGTGATTATATAGCCTCCTGGGGTCCTCATCTTCCCTTTTGGGCAATCATTTTGGTAGTGTCCTGAATTTTTGCACCTGAAACATGTGATATGACTCAGGTCTCTCTTTGTAGAAATTGGGTTGTTCCTGGGATCCAATCTACTTTTCTTCCTGGACTTTTCCGTTCCAATCAGGGCTTCTATTTCCTGTGGGTCATACTCTACTTCCTCTGTCGGGAATTCCACTAAATCCCCATTCAGACAATTTTGGGAGATGTGTCCTTCTTCTCCACATGAATAGCATGACTTGGTGCAAGGTTTAATTGGTTCTTCTTTGGGTGTGTCCTCCACCTCTTCCTTCATCACAGATTCCTCTAAAATTTCCATCTGGGCTCTTTTCATTGCTTCTTTCTTCCGCTGGATGGTCCTTTGTACCATGGGGTAGATGTGACACTGAGCAGGGTAGTGGGTAGTCCCTTCACACAAGAAACAAGTGATCTGCCTAGTTGGGCATTCTTCAGCTGGGTGACTTCCTTCACAATTAGGGCATTCATCCTTGTGTTCCTTATGGTTGTGTCCTATTTCTCCAAAAGGCTTGTATGCACAAGGTTTCTTCACATCCTTTCCATAAGGCTTCAATTTCTGGGACACAAGACGAGATCTTTGTAGAGTCCACTTAAATTCTTTCCAAGTGGTTACTCCTTGCCATCCATTGGTGGTTTGGTACATCCTCCACCAAGTAGCAGCACCTCTTTCAAAACATTGAAGAGCATGCCGGGTCATATCCTTTCCTACTATAGGGTTATTCTTCATGTGATCCTCCATGTTCTGAATCCATCGGTCCATCTCCATTTGACTCATCGGTCCAGAAAATACAAGCTCATCTCCATTCATCCTCTATTGGGTCCATGGGTTTGGGGTGGGATAAGAGAGGTCGAGAGGGATGCACACAATACAAACAATAGTTTTGAAAAGACAGATTTTTATTGTGGCTGTCGGAAAAACAACAAACAAATGACAGCTCACAAACGTCGCATCTAACGTAGGTATAACAGGGGTTTGGTCTTCTAAAGGTCAATAAGTCTTCAATGTCATCAAACTCTCCAAGTCTTTTTCATGCCTCCAATGGCTTCTTCTGATCATGCTTGTCCTTCTCAAGTTCTTTTGCCAAATCATCTCTGTTGACGCGAAGTCTCTCATGACGTCCTTCAATATTTCTGGAGTTGCGCTCCAACTTCTGGGTCTCAACATCCTTGACATGAACCCTGATCCTACTGTCCTTCAGTTCCTGACGAGTCTCCGTTATCTCGAGGTTTTGCTTTCCCAGCTTGGCTACTTTCAACTTCTGGGTCCTGAGTCCTTCACGAAATGCTTACTTGTCGAATACTGCTTCCTGAAGGTTCATCTTAACTTCCTGATGTAATACTCCAGATCCTGGTGATACACCGGTCTAAAGTTAAAACTTCATCTTGCTGAGAGGTGATCCATCAGCTTTCTACCATCCAATCCTTCCATGCATCTGCATGCTTAACTCCGCACGGTGACAATAGCATAAACGGGTAATAACACCATGGATATCCGTGTTTCTGCTCTTGTCATTACCATGAGCTATCATTCCATAGTTGATATCTCCTGCCTTAGGGTTTCCTTGACAAAACTTTGAGTTTCTAACTCTCCATGTTTCGGTCTTTCTCCGATACACCTTGCTCTCGAGTATTGACAGCTTCCATAGTCTGCCAAGTTCCATAAGGGTAACTGTCGTGGAATTGTCACGGCAGATGTCCTTGAGCTAGGACTTAGTCGTGGAGCCATCGCAACTAGGAAGCTTAAAGGGGTTATGCGGGACAAGGAACACGAGGGTTTATACTGGTTCGGCCCCTTACGGTGAAGGTAAAAGCCTACGTCCAGTTTGGGGTGATATTGATTAGGGTTACGATCACCGGGAGTTAACAACTAAACCCGGCTCTCGATGAGATTGTTGTCGCCCTCAATCCGCTGCCGGGTCGTCCCTTTATATAGGGAGGCTGACGCCCAGAAGCCCTTAGAGTCCCGGCCGGCTTATAAGATTATCCGGCTCGGACTCTAAACTATACTTGCCTTACGCTACAAGTTCTACAATTATAACTACAGGCCTTAAGCCATATCCGGGTCTCAGCCCATCTCTGGCCCATCGTCTTGAAACTTGGCTCCGGGCTTCTGGCAACAACCGTACGAGTAACCCGGCCCCTCCTGGCGGGTGACTCTAAGGTCCATATCCTCAACATTAGGCCCCAGATTGATTTGAGCCGGCTCATGTCAATTTTCAACTCTTCTGACAGAAAAAATCTCCGGCTTACCATTCATGGGAAGGCCATAACCCGGAGTGACGTCATCCTCTGGACTCCGGATAATCCACCATGACGTCATCTTCCATTAAGTCCGTTTTTTACTCCGCCAGATCCGCAACGGATCTTTGCTTTACTGTCATTCCGAAAATCGAGGCGTCGTGGGGGGGGAGATAATCACGCCACGGTCTCCTTGAATCTTGCGCCCACTTATGACCTCGCCTTATAAATAGGCCGGCCCAACAGGTTCTTCTCACGCTCTCTTCTTCCTCCTCGCGCCGTCGCTCTTCTGCCCGAGCTCCGCCACTGCCGCCGCCGTCGCGCCCCTGGTCTTCATCAACCCGGCCGCTGCATCACCCTGATCCGGACCAGATTCACGGCAGCGACCTCCGCTCTTTTCCAACTCCGGTGAGTCTCCTTTGCCCTGTCAGATAGATCTACTATAGGGTTCGTCTTGTGTTCTTCGCGTTCATTGCCATTGCCGCAAACCTCAGTAGCTTTCGTAGTCACCGCACTTGGTTGATCTTTAGCCTTGCATAGAACTAGCACGGTAGCTGTTTAGGCCTCATTTCAAGTACCAGTAGATCTCCTTCTACTATATAGATGCTTCGTTCGAGCTCAAAAAACATCCGCTCGTCTGTTTCTAGGTCTAGAAAGTTTTCATTCCACCCGACCATTTTGATCCAAAAAAGTTACTGCCATATGTGAAACCTGTTTTACCACACTTAGTAAAAACTGCAACCACTGAATCTTGGCGGCTTACATTTCCGGCTTAAAGAGAGCATGCACCATAGAACTTTCCGGTTTTAAAGAGAACTGTGCTCTGTAGAATCCTCCGGCTTAACTGTGGTAAAACCGTAGATAACCAACTTACTCTGAATCCCCCTGCGGCTTAAATAACCCACTGTATCTGAATATATATCATTAGTCCCCTTCATAAGCCGCCATCTTAGTTTGAACAATAGATCTCCGGCTTATATTTAACCCGGACACTTTTCTCTTTATCATAGACCACCAACTTTCACCATGCCTCCCAAGGCTCCCATCACTTGCAACTGGATGAGGTCCAACGTCACCGACGAGACCCTGGCCAATTTCGTTAAGTCCGGATATTTACCTAAGAAGGAAACCATGTCCTACCATGCCCCTGACCCATCGGAAGAGAGACCGCAGCCAAGGGACGGGGAGGTAGTGATCTTCGCAGACCATATGAGCCGGGGCTTCGCACCGCCCGGCTCAAAGTTCTTCAGGGACGTGCTCAACTTCTTTGACCTACGGCCTCAGGATATAGGACCCAACTCCGTATCCAACATCTGCAACTTCCAAGTCTTTTGCGAAGTGTACCTTGGAGAAGAGCCCAGTTTACTGTTTTTCAGAGAGCTGTTCTACTTAAACCGCCAAAATGAGTGTGGCAACGGGCCAAGTCTGGAATTAGGCGGCATCTCCATCCAGCGGCGTAGGGACTGTCTGTTCCCTTACGCAGAGCCGCCAAGCCACCCCAAGGACTGGAATATGACTTGGTTCTACTGCCAAGATACGTCCCCGGCTGACGAGAACCCGCTGCCCGGCTTTCGCCCAACGCGCCTAGAGCCGACTCATCCGCTATCCGACAAACTGACTGCCGCGGAACGCCAGCCTCTGCTTCCAACGATCAATAAGATCAAGGCCCTGCTAGGCAACGGTCTGAACGGAATTGATCTGGTCCGGGTCTGGATCTCATGGCGGGTGATCCCATTGAGCCGCCGCCCCGGCTTAATGTGTGAGTACACCGGGCGAAAGGATGACCCGCAGAGGCACAGTCGCAATGATCTTCCAGAAGACGTTGCAGAAGAAGAGACCAAGGCTCTTCTAAACGAGAGCTTGGCAGACTGCGGAAGAACCGGGCTAGCCCCCTTCTGCAAGACCAATCCAGCCCCAGCGGTAAGCCGCTGACTTTAACTTTTATCTTCGTCTGCATATAACCTTCAACTGAACCGTTTTAAGAATCAATCATTGTATCTCTCAGGCTGATGATAAATTCTGGCGGGTCAAATATGACCATGAGGCGGCCAAGAAGGCCAGGAAGGCAAAGAAAGCCGCCAAGAAAACCGCCCCTCGCAAAAAGGGAAGCAGACCCACTGCTTCGGAGCTACTGCAATTAAGCGACAGCTCCGAGTCAGAGGTAATCCTTAAACCTTTAAATTCTTGCTATATTTGCTGTTTGTTGCTGTCCGCCTTATCAACACTTTGCTTATTGACAGGATGACACCGGCGCCAGTAACCCGGTGGTTGAAGAGGTAACGTCACTTTCCTCCGACTCGGAGCCTTTGCCACAGCTGAAAGTCCGAAGAGTAACCCGGAAAGTAAGCTTTTCACATCCATTAGCTCATCAAGACCCTCAATTTCTTTTGAAGCAACGGGTTCACGAAAGCCGGCGTCACACCCGGGCCCGCAAGGACACCGACCTCTCCGCCGGGTTACCTGACGCAACAAGGAAGCGTCACACTAAGGTTTTTTCTCACCTGTACCCTTTTCATCCGTTGGCGGGTGTTATCCGTCAGCCACTCAACTCTTCTGACTCCAATTATCAGGAGACCTCCCCCTCTTCGGGTGACTCCATGCAGTCAAGTCTGCCGGCCTTCAAGACTGCACCCGGGTAATAACAATCTCCTTACATTATCTGTCTGTACTTACTCTTTGTGTGCCTAACACTTCTGCCTTTTCAGTGCCCAGGCAAAGCTCACCAAAAGAGCAAAGAAGACCAGGTCAGCCGGAGTGCCAGACTTGCCTGAACCGGAGGCGACGGCTCAAGAGCCGCCAACTGCCTTCGCCCCCGAAGCCACCGCTCCAATGGACACGGCGCCTGAGGCCCCTGCCCCGACTACCAAGACAACGACCGAAGCTTCGGTTAATCCGGAGGCCTCCGGCTCAGCTCCACCAGCAGGCGACCCAGACGTGATCATCACCCGGACGGAATTCGTTGAGCCGGGGAGACCGACCGCGTTGGACAAATGCTCCGCGAAGGGGGAGTTACTGCAGCCCCACCGGGTGAACCTGGATCTCTCCGGCTACACCGACTTGAGCATTGGAAAGCTCGTCTCTGGCTACATCAGCCAAGTCCACAAGAGCCGGGACGCCGAGGTTGCCATGGTCAACCAGATCCAACAAAAATCCGAGGTACCCTTCTGCTGTCTTCTTACTTTACTGCATAGTTACCTTTGCCATGCTAGCCCCCAAGTCGATGACTTATACTTGAATATCTTGTAGACTTAGGTTCCGGCTTACGCAACAGAGCCGGCAGTACGTAGATAGATACGTTCAATATGCATTAGCCCCCAAGTGCCAAGTGCCTTTGCTTGGAAAGCGCTTGGGACTTATATAACAACTGTTAAGTAACCCGGAAATACATGCAGGCTATTGGCAAGAAACTAGAGGCGGACCTTGCGGATCTCAAGAGCCGGCTAAAGATGCAGGAGACGGAGACCCGGAAGGCAAACGCCAAGTTTGTATCCAGCATTGCCACTCAAGAAAAGTTGAAGACCGAGTTTGATGCTGAGAGGAAAGCCTGGGTCGAAGAGAAGGCCGCACTGGTAACCCGGGCAGAACAGGCGGAGAAGGCCCTTACTGAGAAGACCGCTGAGCTCTCCGGCCTAAAGCGCCAGGTTTCCCAAATGGTGGCTGCTATCTTCGGTAAGTCACCTCACCGGCTTTCATCAAGTCTGTATATGTCATGATTCATCCTTGTCATCGGCTTATCTGACCTTGTTAAACAGGTCCCAGGAGTGCCAACCTCAACCAGAGCGTGGTCACCAAGTTAAAGGCCGTGTACACCCTGGTGGAACAACTCTACACCGGGTCACAGCGTGCCTTAGCTGTGGTGGCCCAATCCAATGAGGTGCCAACTCATCTGGCCGAAGTCCTGCGCCGGCTCGCTGTTCTGCCGCAGCAGATCCAGGAGCTACGACGGGCCTCCGCAAGAGCCGGAGCAATTGCCGCGCTGAGCCGGGCCAAAGCATTCCTGCCGGAGCTAGACCCGGCAGACATCGCCCTGGGTTACCCAAGCCTGAAGGAAGACGGCTCAGCCTTCGACCAGAAGGACTTCGCGGCATGTGTGAAGGCTGTACGCCCGGTGGCCACCCTCATCGGGAACGACACCGACTTAACCAAGTACCAGCCGGGTTATGATGCGGAGAATCAGAGGATTCCAACCCCTCGCTATGAAGCCCTCAATCTGATCCCTCCGGCTCGTCAGCACACCTTCGCCCCGGAGATTGTCCCGGCAGGGTTAATTGACGAAGAAGCCCAGTTCGAAGCTCTCAGTGGCATCAACTGGAAATCATCAACCTTCGAGGTCTTGGGATCAGCCGGAGGAGAAGACAGAAATGAGCCGGGAACTTCAACTCAGCAGGCATCATAAGTTAGCTGGCGGCTTATCAAACATTCTTCCATCTTTTGGACTTGAAAAATTATTGTAATGGAGCAAGTGCAACAATTTATCTCTGCCGTGTCATCGTGCACGTTTTGAATGCAAAAGCCCTTTGAATTTGTCTCTTTGATGTTTCTCCGGGTCATAATCATCCCTTTGTTTTTCTCAACCTCAAAAGATGCCTTTAAATATCTGCATAGAAAAGGCAAATCACAAGTCTCGAGGCGGCTTACCGCCCTGAGAATCAGGTGTTTGAGATAAATAACCCGGAATATGAATCAAAAAAGGCTGGTCCTTAATTATACTTTGAACATAGCCAAAATAACACACTTAACAGCCTGTAGACATCTTCCGGTTTAAACAACCTGGACAGTAAAGTTGACCCTTAACTCTGATTTACTTGCTTTAATGACACCCATGACGAGCGACTAACACTGTAAACCAAAGTTAAGCCGGCAAGTGAGACCCGGCCATGCATACCTCAGAATAAACTTGTGAAAAAGCAGAAGAACTTAGGGGCTTCCGGTTCGAATACGACCAAAGACCCGGCCCCAAGGGGTTAAGCTAAGATTCGGATACGATCATATAGCCCCCAGTGGGTGTGGCGATGCCAATCAAGAGGGTACCGACAGCTATGTTCTCTTTGGTTCGAATACGACCCATGTTTGAACAGGAAGCCCCCAAGTGATTCTTAAAATTGTTTAACGACACGGATTCGAATACGATCCACGTCGGTTCTCAGAGGGGTTAAGCTGTGATTCAAATATGACCAAAGGAAACTTCCCAATGAGCTCGGCACTTTGCCAATCAAGTGGGTATCGACAGCTATGTTCTCTTTGGTTCGAATACGACCCATGTTTGAACAGGAAGCCCCCAAGTGACCTTACTTCTTACGGCTAGATTCGAATACAATCATAAGCCGGATCCTCCTTTAAGTCAGCATGTAAAAAGCAACACACACATATTTGGAGGAGAAAAAAGGACAGAGGTCCTGCTTTATTGCTTATCATAATATATACATGTCTGAGATAAATATGTACACCACGAGAGCCGGTAGCTCAAGTGTAGTAAGGCCGAAGTTGAGCTATGTTCCACGGCCGACGGGTCTCCTCCTCAGATTTACACGAATCTTTATGCTCCCGAATATCAATGAGGTAATATGACCCGTTGTGTAAGTTCTTGCTGACCACAAAGGGCCCTTCCCAAGGTGGGGATAACTTGTGTGCATCTGTTTGATCCTGGATGAGCCGGAGCACAAGGTCGCCTTCCTGGAAGACCCAGGATTTGACCCAGCGGCTATGATAATGGCGCAGGTCTTGTTGGTAAATCGCTGAACGGGCTGCTGCCACATCACGCTGTTCGTCCAACAAATCCAGCGCATCTTGACGCGCCTGTTCATTATCCGTCTCAACATAAGCCGCCACGCGAGGTGAATCGTGACGGATGTCACTGGGGAGGACTGCTTCTGCTCCATAAACCATGAAGAAAGGCGTGAAGCCTGTAGACCTGTTAGGAGTAGTGTTGATGCTCCATAAGACGGAAGGCAACTCCTCCACCCAACAACCCGGCGTCCATTGTAAAGGGACCAAAAGCCGGGGCTTGATACCCTTCAGAATTTCCTGGTTAGCTCTTTCGGCCTGACCATTGGATTGAGGATGAGCCACTGAAGAAACATCAAGTCGGATATGCTCTTGTTGACAAAATTCTTCCATGGCGCCTTTGGAGAGATTGGTGCCATTGTCAGTTATAATGCTGTGCGGAAAACCAAAGCGGAAAATCACCTTTTTCATAAATTGAACCGCCGTGGCTGCATCGCACTTGCTAACTGGCTTAGCTTCCACCCACTTTGTGAATTTATCAACTGCCACCAAGAGGTGGGTCTTCTTATCCTTGGACCGTTTAAAAGGCCCAACCATATCAAGCCCCCAGACCGCAAAGGGCCAAGTGATTGGGATCATCCTCAACTCCTGAGCCGGCACATGAGCCCGTCGTGAGAACCTTTGGCAACCATCACATTTACTGACCAAGTCCTCTGCATCAGCGTGAGCCGTCAGCCAATAAAACCCATGACGGAAAGCCTTGGCCACAAGAGATTTTGAACCAGCATGATGACCACAATCCCCTTCATGGATCTCCCGCAAGATCTCTTGGCCTTCTGCAGGGGAGATACAACGTTGAAATGCCCCTGAAACACTGCGATGATGTAACTCGCCATCGATGACGATCATTGACTTAGCCCGCCGGGTTATTTGCCTGGCCAAAGTTTCATCCTCAGGCAACTCTCCCCGGGTTATATAAGCCAGATACGGCATTGTCCAGTCTGGTATGACATGAAGAGCCGCCACCAGTCGTGCCTCCGGGTCAGGGATAGCCAAGTCCTCCTCCGTAGGCAACCTAACCGAAGGGTTATATAGGACATCCAAGAAAGTGTTAGGCGGCACCGGTTTTCGCTGAGAGCCTAGCCAGCTTAAAGCATCAGCCGCCTCGTTCTTCCGGCGATCAATGTGCTCCACTTGGTATCCCTGAAAGTGCCCAGCAATGGCATCAACCTCGCGGCGATAAGCCGCCATGAGAGGATCCTTAGAATCCCAGGTGCCTGATACTTGTTGAGCCACCAGGTCTGAGTCACCAAAGCACCTTACCCGGCTTAAGCTCATCTCCTTAGCCACCCGAAGACCGTGGAGCAAAGCCTCGTATTCAGCCGCATTGTTAGTGCAAGGAAACATCAACCATAGCACATAATGGAACTTGTCACCTTTAGGGGAAGCCAATACAACACCAGCCCCCGAGCCCTCCAACTGTCTGGACCCATCGAAGTGGATAGTCCAATAAGTGTTATCCGGCTTTTGCTCAGGCACTTGAGACTCCCTCCAATCATTGATGAAATCCACCAAAGCCTGAGATTTAACAGCAGTGCGTGGCACATATTTGAGGCCATGAGGTCCAAGTTCTATAGCCCACTTAGCAATTCTCCCTGTAGCCTCTCTGTTCTGGATAATATCACCAAGAGGGGCAGAACTGACCACAGTGATGGGATGACCCTGAAAATAATGCTTGAGCTTCCGGCTCGCCATGAACACACCATATACGAGCTTCTGCCAATGCGGGTATCGCTGCTTGGACTCAATGAGCACCTCGCTGACATAATAAACCGGCCGCTGAACCGGATGCTCCTTACCCGCTTCCTTGCGCTCCACCACAATAGCCACGCTGACGGCTCGTGCGTTTGCCGCCACATACAGTAGCAAGGGCTCCTTATCAACCGGAGCAGCAAGGACGGGGGGCTCTGCCAGTTGTTTTTTCAAATCCTCAAAAGCGGTATTAGCTGCATCATTCCAGACAAAGTTATCAGTTTTGTTCATCAACTGATATAAGGGCATAGCCTTCTCACCCAAACGGCTGATAAACCGGCTTAAAGCAGCGATGCGACCCGCCAAACGCTGAACGTCATTTATACATGCCTGCTTAGCTAGGGAGGTGATGGCCTTGATCTTCTCCGGGTTAGCCTCAATGCCTCTGTCAGAAACCAAGAAGCCCAATAGTTTGCCTGCAGGAACACCAAAAACACACTTGGCCGGGTTAAGCATCATCTTGTAGACCCGGAGATTATCGAAGGTTTCCCTTAAGTCATCTATCAGGGTTTCCTCCTTGATGGATTTAACCACAATATCGTCCACGTAAGCGTGAACATTGCGCCCGATCTGTTTATGAAGACAATTATGTACACAACGCTGGTAAGTCGCCTGTGCACACTTGAGTCCAAAGGGCATAGAAACATAGCAGAAGGCTCCAAAGGGAGTGATGAATGCCGTCTTCTCCTGGTCCTTAACTGCCATCTTAATGTAATGATACCCGGAATAAGCATCCAAGAAACTTAAGCGTGCACAACCTGCCGTAGCATCAGTGATTTGATCAATACGAGGGAGAGCAAAAGGATCAGCCGGACACGCCTTGTTCAAATCCGTGTAGTCCACACACATCCGCCAGGTGCTGTTATTCTTGAGCATGAGCACCGGGTTAGCCAACCATTCTGGGTGAAAAACTTCAACAATAAACCCGGCCGCCAAGAGCCGGGCCACTTCCTCACCAATGGCTTTCCGCCTCTCCTCATTAAACCGTCGAAGGAACTGTCTGACTGGCTTAAATTTCGGATCAATATTGAGAGTATGCTCAGCGAGGCTCTAGGTACACCTGGCATGTCAGAAGGCTTCCACGCAAAGATGTCCCTATTCTCACGGATGAACTCGATGAGCGCGCTTTCCTATTTTGGATCCAGATTGGCACTGATGCTAAACTGCTGAGATGAATCTCCTGGAACAAAATCAACAAGCTTAGTTTCATTAGCCGACTTAAATTTCATCGCCGTCTCAGCCTCCGTAGTCGGCTTCTTTAAAGAAGTCATGTCTGTTGGGTCAACATTGTCTTTGTAAAACTTCAACTCCTCTGTTGCACAAACAGACTCTGCATAAGCTGCATCACCTTCCTCACACTCGAGAGCCACTTTCCGGCTGCCGTGAACCGTGATGGTCCCATTGTGACCCGGCATCTTGAGCTGTAAGTACACATAACACGGCCGTGCCATGAACTTGGCGTAAGCCGGCCGTCCAAATATAGCATGGTATGGACTTCTTATCTTGACCACCTCAAAGGTCAACTTCTCCACCCTGTAGTTGTTCTCTTCACCAAAAGCCACTTCTAACTCGATCTTGCCAACTGGATAAGCCGACTTACCAGGTACCACACCATGGAAGATGGTGTTTGACTGGCTGAGGTTCTTATCAACCAGCCCCATACGGCGAAAAGTCTCATAGTATAGGATGTTGATGCTGCTGCCTCCATCCATGAGTACCTTTGTGAACTTATAACCTCCTACCTGAGGAGCCACCACTAAGGCCAAGTGGCCCGGGTTATCCACCCGGGGAGGGTGATCCTCCCTACTCCACACTATAGGCTGCTCAGACCATCGCAAGTAGCGTGGAACCGCCGGCTCAACAGCATTCACAGCTCTCTTGTGAAGCTTTTGATCTCGTTTGCACAAACTAGTGGTGAACACATGATACTGTCCACCGCTAAGCTGCTTTGGGTTGGTCTGATAACCCCCCTGTTGCTGCTGGTGACCCTGACCCACCTGTTGATTAAAGCCCCCTTGACCGTTCTGAGGACCGGAATTTGAGCCGCCGCCCGGGCCATGAAAGCCGCCGGCGCCTGAGCCGCCGCCCGGGCCATTGTAGCTCTTGAAGGCCTTCATGATCGCGCAATCCTTCCACAGATGAGTCGCTGGCTTCTCTCTAGAGCCATGCCTTGGACAAGGTTCATTCAACAGCTGCTCCAGCGTCGGACCTGACCCGCCGCCTCGGGGAGGGGGCCTCCCTTTGCGTCGCGGGTTACTACCTTGGGAGTTGGCGTTGGCTACAAACTCTAGGCTGCCATCGGCCTTACGCTTGCCTCCTCCTTGGTTCCCCGGGTTAAACTGAGGACCCTTGCCATTGCCGTTCTTCTTTCCCTTCCCTGTCCTTTCATCGTCTGAAGGGGGATCCTTGGTACCATCAGAATCTGCGTACTTGACAAGAGCCGCCATTAGGGTACCCATATCGGTGCAGTCGCGTTTAAGCCGCCCGAGCTTCATCTTAAGGGGCACAAAGCGACAGTTCTGTTCCAACATTAAGACTGCAGAGCCGGCATCCATCTTATCTGATGAATGTATGATCTCCGTGACCCGGCGAACCCAATGGGTCGTGGATTCGCCCTCCTGCTGCTTACAGTTAGTCAGATCCACAATTGACATAGACTGCGTGCAGGTATCTTTGAAGTTCTGAATGAACCGGGCTTTCAGCTCAGCCCAAGACCCAATGGAGTTCGGCGGTAGCCCTTTCAACCACGTGCGGGCAGTTCCATCTAACATCATGGTGAAATATTTGGCCATGGCCGCCTCACTGACCTCCAGCAATTCCATAGCCATCTCATAACTCTCAATCCAGGCTGCAGGCTGTAAGTCTGGCGTATAGTTAGGCACCTTCCTAGGGCCCTTGAAGTCCTTAGGTAGACGTTCATTACGGATGGCTGGTACCAAACAAGGGACACCCCCGGTCCTGGTAGAAATACCTACATCAACGGACGTCGTCGGATAAGCCGGGGGGGGGGGGGGGTCTGGTAAGCCGTAAATTGAGGCACCTGCTCCGCCTCTTGCCGCGCTTGGTTTGCTGCATAAAAGGCCCCATTATGAGCCGGGTCATGGCCAGGGGGCGGGTCATGGCGTCGGACATTACTTGAGCCGGTTGCTGAGACCATGTGCCGGCTGTAACTCGGGCTCTGGCCTGGACGAGGGGTCGAGTGGATCCTGTCCCGGCTATAGGAGTACGCCTCTTGCTGTGACAGTGCCGTCTGCAGGAGTTCCCTGACCCGGCGGGTTTCGATGGCCGCCGGAGAGTCGCCGTCAACGGGAAGAGCCGCCAGTCGCGCTGCCGCAGCCACCATGTTCTCCAGCGGGTTATCATAATGACCCGGGGGTATTGGCACATACTGAGGCGGGGCAGGGGGCACCTGGGGAGGCCCCATCACTCGTGGCTGAATAAGGGGTCCAGACCCGGGCGCAATGACCCCTGGCGGGTTACTAGACCTTGCACCCGGCGTGTTGAAGAGATTGCGTGGATCGTAAACCGGTGGGAGTCGAGACTGGGCCTTTTGATGCCTCCTTCTCATGACCTCGTTGGCCGCGTTCTGATCCATCGTGAGTTGGAAGGACTGCGCCTGAATCAGCTGAGTCCGGGCGTCGAGAGCCGCCCGCTCCGCAGCCAGCCTGATCCCTTCCGCTGCAAGATCCTCTTTAGATTTTATCAAATCCAATTTTAACTGTGCCACCTCCGCATCATGCCGAGCTTGATTCGCTGGGTCAACCGTGGCGGCTAACAGGGCCGTCATCTTGTCCGTGAGATCCATCAGCACCTGAGTCGGAGAAGGCACCGGGTTTCCCGATCCAGCAGCGGGGTTCTGAACAGGCTGCGCACCAGCCATAAAAACTCCAACCTGACTTGGCGGCTCAAAAAGGTCCGGAATACTGTTGCCATCGGAACAACCCATGAGCCTGCCATCTTGAAGTTGGTACAACGAGTTTGATTCATCGGTGGCCGATTCGCCGTCAGAGCCGGCGGCCGTCTCATCACCGGATCCAGATTGATCAGAGAGTCCTCCATGGATGCACCCCACAAAAGCATGCCTTAAGGCAGGCCGGGCCCGGACGGGTCGCGCAAGCTGAGCCGTCTCGATGAGATCAGCGCAAAGACCCGGCTCGGGACCCGGCTCACCAATCTTGCCAATGAAAACGTGAATTCCGCCGAAGGGGACCCGGTACCCGTACTCAATTGAGCCGGCGTCGGGGCCCCAGTTTGCATCGTCGATGTAGAGCTTGCCGCGACGACTCTTGGTAATCCGGCCCACAGCGTATCCCTTGAGCCCTTCGAAGCTGCCCTTCAAGAACTCAAATCCACCGTGCGCTGGCCCCACGGTGGGCGCCAACTGTCGTGGAATTGTCACGGCAGATGTCCCTGAGCTAGGAGTTAGTCGTGGAGCCATCACAACTAGGAAGCTTAAAGGGGTTATGCGGGACAAGGAACACGAGGGTTTATACTGGTTCGGCCCCTTACGGTGAAGGTAAAAGCCTACGTCCAGTTTGGGGTGATATTGATTAGGGTTACGATCATCGGGAGTTAACAACTAAACCCGGCTCTCGATGAGATTGTTGTCGCCCTCAATCCGCTGCCGGGTCGTCCCTTTATATAGGGAGGCTGACGCCCAGCAGCCCTTAGAGTCCCGGCCGGCTTATAAGATTATCCGGCTCGGACTCTAAACTATACTTGCCTTACGCTATAAGTTCTACAATTATAACTACAGGCCTTAAGCCATATCCGGGTCTCAGCCCATCTCTGGCCCATCGTCTTGAAACTTGGCTCCGGGCTTCTGGCAACAACCGTACGAGTAACCCGGCCCCTCCTGGCGGGTGACTCTAAGGTCCATATCCTCAACAGTAACCTTCCTAGGTCATACACATCTAGCAATTCTTCAGAGCCTTCAAATTCTCCCAGTCTTCGGAATCTTCAACCGTTGTAGTTTCCATTATCATAATGCACGGTAAAGATCCTCTTTATTCCGAATGGTCTTAGTTGTCCGATATCTTGTACTTCTTGGAGTGGTCTCATCAGTCGAATCTTCGAGTGGTCCAAAGGAAAAAGGGTATGGTCTCACTTAAAGGGAATATTTGAATTAACTCAGAAGAGAAGAGAGGTACAAGATTCTTTTGAAAAGAAAAGTTTTAGAGAAAACCCTTCCTATGGGCTTGCCAGTTTCTAGGGTCACGTCCTACAGTCAACATGTGCTCTGATACCATCTTGTAGCGACCCGACCCGAATGGATCAAGTCTCTGTGCTTAAGTGTCATCCCTGGATCGGTATGCTGACACACACAGTACTCGAGGATTTATAACAGAGGTAAATCACATGCATAAAGTAACGTAAATACTATTACCTCAATCCAAAATAGCGGAAGTAACAAGGTTGTGGATTCCCATCAACACCAACGGCAAAGTTGAGTGTAGAAATCGTAACCCTAACGTATCACTTACTCGTCGTAAGATATCCTGCAACATGAAACGTTGCAGCCCGAAAACGGGTCAGTACATTGAATGTACTGGCAAATTCACACCATAGAGAAATGATGAACAAAGGCTATCACTACATGCATATATGGCTGGTGGAAAAGCTCTATGGTTATAATGTTTTTGCGAAAAGCCATTTTTCCCTACTTCAAAGGAATAAATTTTATTTAACTATCATGGTGGTTGTGAAACATTGAGAAGGTACCTCCAACTCAATCCCAATTAAGTGTCATCATTAACCCAGCAAAATTAATTAAAAGTAACATGATGAGATCAACGGGATAATCCAAGAACTAGATACTCAAGATGTCCATAACCCAGGACACGGCTAACCATGATTAGTTTGTACACTCTGCAGAGGTTTGCGCACTTTTCCCCACAAGACTCGATCGCCTCCGCTTGATTCTCGCACTGCATGACGTTTGAGAAATGGATGACCGAGACACAGTCTTTCAGGAACAATCACTCTTTACTCCGGGTGGACCGGTACACCTACTTTCCCCTACATCTGCTAGCCCACCTCTTCAAGAGATCCTATAACCTACTCAGCTATGCTAGAGCCCATAATAGCTTGTGGCTGCACACGGAAGTTTCTAGCATGAATAATCTTATGATCCCTTTGAGCCTGGGTGGCGGACCTTATACAAACAGACAACACTGGGTTCTCCAGGTGCCTCAATCCACCCAGATGTGAGTTTTAGTTGCCACCTTAAGTTGAACCATTAATAAACATCTCACATCTGTCATGAATATCTCTCAAACCCAAATCCACGTCTACGAGCATAGCATGGCAATATAATAGCAACGTAGAAGTAACTCCCAAGGGTTTGATAAGAAAAACAGGTAATAGGTACTACGTCAACTACTTCCCAGTACCCACAGTTTAATTAGATCCTAATCATGCAATGTTTGAGGAATAGATCTAATGCAATAAAACTGGGTATGAAAAGTATGATCAAAGTGTTACTTGCCTGCAATGTTGATGAAGGTGATTCGCACTCAAAACTCTTGATAGATCTACTCGTCACACTCCGGTCAATCTATCGCAAGCAAGCGATGGCAACCACACATAAGCAATCACTCAAAAGATCAGAAAGAACGAATAAAACAATTCGGAAAACTTCAAAACCAAGCAAATAACTCTTGCGACATAAAACAATTTCTAACAGTACCAAAATTATGTGAATTTGACCTTATCAGAAAGTTTAGGTCAAGAGCTTTGCTTTGCAAAAAGAATCAACTCAAACGGAGTTACGGAACTTAAGTTATGAACAAAAGAAGTTCAAATACAAATCTGTTTGAAATCAAATTTTAAAACTTTCAAAAACATGTTTAAGTTGTTTAACTGGATAGAGGGGATCGTAACGGAAGATCAGGGCCAAGCTGTTTTACAGAAGAAGAAAAAATAGCTACGGATAAAAGAATTCTAGATCTAACGTATAAATACAGAGAACGAACAAATATACCTTTATAAGGTATAGAAAAGACGACTTCGGAGTGTGGAGACAACTTCCAAAAGTCCCGCCGAAGAGGAGAAATATATTTTTAGCTAGTCAAACCAAAATATTGATTTAACCCGCAATGGATAATTTTTGGAGTCTCTATGGGTCTATATTTATAGGTGGAAAAGAGGTTTAGGGGTTAAAGGCTAGGCAATGTGGGACTAAACGTAGACGAACAAATAAAATAAACGGGGAACGCATGGGCTAAAAGCACCACGGGCTTACACTGCAGTTTTTTTTTAACAAAAATCGGCCTAAGTAAAAATAAATAAAAAGGATGGCTGGGCCTGGCCCATTTAGGAGAGGGAAAAACAAATGAGGCGCCCGCTGCCACTATGCTACGCGTGTGGGCGGTAAATAACTATGGGCCGCATGTACAGTTTTTTTAATTGAAACAGAAGGAAAACCGGATAAAGAAAATAAATTAAAATTTTATATAGGCATATTATATATCAAAATTTTCAGAAAAAAGATTTTCTACAACATGAACATTTTTGTAAAGTCAAATAAAGACCACAAAAATTCAAATAAATCAAACAGTGCTACTGCCTTAATAAAATCCAATAAAAATCATTTTAAAAATATCAAAATGATTTCAAATTTATTTCTCTCCAATTTTCTGTTGTAGGGAATCATGTTACCCTAATTTCTTTATATTTTATTTTTGGAGAAAAATAATTTGGATAAAACCCAAATAACTCCAAATTAAAATAATTTCCAAAAGGACTTGAATTTGATCCTTTGAAACTCCCAACTCATATTTCATATGTTTTGAAGAAGTCATTTATCTTCGCTCGTGAAAATCATTGAGTTGCATAAAGTTTCAGGATTGGAAATATTCTCAGATGAAATTCAATTATTTTCAACACCCCTTGTCATTTAAATAAATGGAAGAAGTCGTGTCATCTTCTCTCCAGGGTTTTGTGGTGAAAAGAATTTGAATTCATGGAGATCATAACAGCAAAAATGAAAGTTTGGGAAAGTCCTTTTATTCCCTCTCATTTAACTTTCAAAAAGTTTCGAATTCCACTCAATTTCACTCAATCAATCAAACAATCAATCCAATCTATCTGTTTATTATAACATTCCAAAATTTAGAATTTTGGGATGTTACAAGCATGCTATGGTAAAAAATTGTCCGATTTTGGGACAAGTTTTGGTATAACTTGTTGCAAACCAGAGCTTCTCTCAAGAAGCCTCATGGTTCTGATAGGGAATGTGCACCTTTGGGGGTGAAACGACATATGTTGCCTCTTCATGCCTTGATCTTTTTACAGGCAACATAGACCAATAGGAGTGTCCTGCTAAAATTTAGAATTATTCTAGGTTCATTTGGCCTTTTTTATAAATTAAATGAGTTTTCTAGGCATTTAATGTGCATAATTAGAACTACATGCACATGCTCCAGTGCACCAAAATGGGTTGAAAATCATAAATGTGTCCTTGGGTGAATGTTCAGGTCCGATGCAAGAAATGTGAATGAATTTCAAACATATGGGCATCGTGGCTCGGCCAAAAACATCGAGAAACTTAGTTTTTAAATTCCCGTGAATCCAAAACTCACCTACAAATCATGGAGCTTCGCATGTTGCCTTGACATGGCACCAACATGCTATGGTAAAAAATTTGTCCGATTTGCGAAGGCGCACACATTAACAACCAACAAAGTCATTTTGGAACAAAGAGCTGCCACATTATAATCGGAAACACAAGTCCGTGGGCGTTCTAATAAGCATCTACATGCCGCCATGTGTCCCCATTTATACTGGCTAGGAGGCGCCGTGCGAGGTAGGTATGTGAGTAGACGGGAGGCATGCGAGTAGACCACTGCGCAGGCTCACCGGGAGGCAAGCCTTTTGACCTCCATCCGTCGCCCACCTCACTCCCAACTTCTCCATTAATGTCTCCCGAGCCCCTATTTTAATGGCGTGGCTAGGTCTCAATCGACTGAGATTTGAGAGAGAGAAAAGAAAATCTGAAAAGAAAATTTTGCATGAATCTTAATATAAGATCTCATGGACATAGCATCGACTAAGACTTAGCAAGACTGATATATATGATGACGATGGAAATGGATAATAAGTATCTTACATATTCAAGAAGATAATTAAAAATGCCACATGCGGCAACGCCCAAAAGAAACATGGACAAAAGAGGAAGGAAGATGCAGACAACGAACTGGGTCGCTTCTCTCTACTTCACCTCGATCTACTCCACCATCTTCATCATTTCGTCCATGGCGCAGGAGTTCTCGCGGTGAGCAGCGATGTTCTCTTTCACTTCCTGAATACGTTGCTTGATAGCAGCCACAGACTCCTCCACCAGCCTTTCATGCTCGATCCGGAGCTTAGCATTCTTGCCGATAAGTTTCCTGACCATGACAGTCGTGTTCTTCAACAAGGCAGTGCTCTTCTCATGCTACTTCACCCTGCCGGTGACCTTTGCCCTTAGTAGGTCACGCTGGGTGTGGAGCTTCACCTTGTCATCCCTTAGTTCTCAAACCTTTTCAACTTTCACGCAATACATGAGCGTGAGCCATGGACATAGCACTATGGGTGGAATAGAAGGTGGTTGTGGAGAAGACAAAAGGAGGGAGATAGTCTCACATCAACCTCCCGTATTAACGGGCTATGGAGATGCCCATCAATAGATATCAATGTGAGTGAGTAGGGATTGCCATGCAACAGATGCACTAGAGCTATAAGTTTATGAAATATCAAAAAGAAAACTAAGTGGGTGTGCATCCAACTTGCTTGCTCATGAAGACCTAGGGCAATTTGAGGAAGCCCATCGTTGGAATATACAAGCCAACTTCTATAATGAAAAATTACCACTAGTATATGAAAGTGACAACATACGAGACTCTCTATCATGAAGATCATGGTGCTACTTTGAAGCACAAGTATGGAAAAAGGATAGTAACATTGCCCCTTCTCATTTTTTCTCTCATTTTTTTCTTTCTCTCCCCCTTTTTTCTCTCCTTTTCTTTTCTTTTATTTCCTCACATGGGACAATGCTCTAATAATGAAGATCATCATACTTGTTTTTACTTACAAATCAAAAATTACAACTCGACACTAGAACAAAGATATGACTCTATATGAATGCCTCCGACGGTGTACCGGGATGTGCAATGATCTAGCATAGAAAAGATATCAAAAAATGGACAAGCCATGAAAATATCATGCTAGCTATCTTATGAAGCAAAGCAATATGACAATGAACACTCAAGTCATGTATATGATGATGATGGAAGTTGCATGGCAATATATCTCGGAATGGCTATGCAAATGCCATGATAGGTTGGTATGGTGGCTGTTTTGAGGAAGATATAAGGAGGCTTATGTGTGATAGAGTGTATTGTATCATCGGGTTTGGATGCACCGGCGAAGTTTGCACCAAATCTCGAGGTGAGAAAGGGCAATGCACGGTACCGAAGAGGCTAGCAATGATGGAAGGGTGAGAGTGCGTATAATCCATGGACTCAACATTAGTCATAAAGAACTCACATACTTGTTGCAAAAATCTATTAGTTATCGAAACAAAGTACTACGCACATGCTCCTAGGGGGATAGATTGGTAGGAAAAGACAATCGCTCGTCCCCGACCGCCACTCATAAGGAAGACAATCAATAAATAAATCATGCTCCGACTTCGTTACATAACGGTTCACCATACGTGCATGCTACAGCAATCACAAACTTTAACATAAGTATTTCTACAATCCACAGTTATCCACTAGCATGAATCTAATATCACCATCTTTATATCGCAAAACTATTGCAAGGAATCAAACATATCATATTCAGTGATTTATAAGTTTTATGTAGGATTTTATGACTAACCATGTGAATGACCAATTCCTGTCAACTCTCTAAATAGATATAAGTGAAGCAAGAGAGTTTAATTCTTTCTACAAAAGATATGCCCATGCTCTAGCAAATATAAGTGAAGCAAAATAGCATTCTACAAATGGTGGTTTCCTATGTGTAGGGAAACATGCAATCCAAACTTCAAATGATATAAGTGAAGCAAATGAAGCATTCTATAAAGCCATACTCAAAAGATATAAGTGGAGTGCAAAGAGCATTCTATAAATCAACCAATGACTTTCTCATACCAGCATGGTGCATTATTAAAATAAAAATAAAAAGCACACGACGCTCAAAGATTTATGCATATTATGTGATGAATAAAAATATAGCTCTAAGTCAAATTACCGATGATTGTTAGAAGAAAGAGGGGATGCCTTACGGGGCATCCCCAATCTTAGTTGCTTTGGAGTCCTTGAATATTACCTTGGGGTGCCTCAGGCATCCCCAAGCATAGGCTCTCGCCACTCCTTATTCCTTCATCCATCGTGATCTCACCCAAAACATGAAAACTTCAATCACACAAAACTTAACAAAACCCTCGTGATATCCGGTAGTATAATAAAACAAATCACCACTTTAAGTACTGTTGCAAACTCATTCATATTTTATTTTTTGCATTGTAGCTACTGTAATATAACTTTTCCATGGCTTATACCACCGATACAATCGATAGTTTCATCAAAACGAGCAAAACAATGCATACAAATAGAATATGTCTTAAACAGGATAGTCTGTAGTAATCTGAACATTCACCATACTTCTGTAAATCTAAAAATTCTAAAAAATTAGGACAAAATAAACAATTTTTATAGAAGTACTATGCAAAAAGTTTCAGAAGCGTTTGATTTTTCAATAAAAAATGTAAAATCACGCACTACAGCCAAAGTTTCTGTTTTTTGCACCGCACAAACCAAATAAGCAATCTAATCATCCTAAAGGCGAATCTTGGCACATTATTTTTATAATACAATGGATTTATACAAGGGGATAATTATTTTTGTTGAAAAGTTTCTGTAATTAAGATTCACAAAGTTTCCATGGGCATGAACAAAGTTCAAGGCATGCTCCCATTTTAACAATGCTCGTCTCTCTTACTTTCAATTTTCTTTTTGAAAAAGTTTTAGGTTCCTCTCTTTAGTTTTTTGTTTTTAAACTTTTTAAAATCACTCAAAAGAAATAAATGACTCTCTAAAACTTCCGGGTTGTCTCCCTGGCAGCGCTTTCTTTAAAGCCATTAAGCTAGGCATATAGTGCTCAAGTAATAGATCCACCCGGATCCCAAGGTATATCAAAGCAAATTTTAATTAGCAATGATTTGGCATTTAGTAGTGAGCACCAAGTAACATATATTATATAACGACGAAGTCTAACTCTCTTCATATGCATCGGCATGTCATAATAGAACAATTCATGCACACAAAGTAAAGGCCAATACATAGCATAAATAGGTTCTTGCGATTTTATTGTATTGGAAACATAGAGAGGCGGAGATGTAGTTCCTCTCTCATAATAATTGCAAGTAGGAGCAGAAAGCACATGCATATTATATCTATCAAAATCATCATGTGTATTAGTAAAACACAACCCATCAATATAATCCTTAATTAGCACAAACTTCTCCGATATAGTGTAATTTGGAGAATTCAAAAAGATAATAGGACTATCATGCGTGGGTGCAATAGCAACAATTTCATTCTTAACATAAGGAACTATAGCAAGTTGATCTCCATAAGCATCATTCATATTGGCATCATGGCCACAAGCATAGCAATTATCAAGTTCATCAAAAAGGGATATTTCAAATGAATCAACGGGATCATAGCAATTATCATAGAATTCATCCTTCGGTAAGAACGAAGGGACATTAAACAATGTCTGAGTTGGAGGGTTACTCTCATTGGAAGGTGGGCACGGGTAGCTAATCCGCTCTTCCTCCTTTTGTTCTTTGCTCTCCTCATCATCTCTTTCATCCAATGAGTTCACAGTTTCATCAATTTCTTCTTCCATAGACTCCTGCAAAATGTTAATCTCTTCTTGGACAGCGGAGGAGTCCTCAATATATGGTTTACCATAGGCATTAGAAGCATAATTATCATAACAATATATAAGTATGGCCAAATTTTCAGATTTGTAAAGAATAGCATCATACGTTTCAATCAAAGAAGCAATTTCATAAGCACCCTTAAAAGCAACAAATTATTCAATTTGTTGAACATCATAGTAATTATAAACACCCTTAGCATACAAAGATACGATTCCATTATCACTAAACTCACATTGGTAGGGAAGGTGTTTCTTAGGGTCTTCAGAACAACGAGTAACATCATATATTTCACATAAATTCCAAGAATAACATTGCAAACGATGAATTTGATCCAGTAAAAGTTTCCCTATTTGGGATAAGCGGTGTCGCACGTAACAAGCATGTTCATCTAAAGATTTGCCCTCAACTAAGCTAGTTGGGGTTTTAGCACGATCGCATGGGGATCGAAGATGATCCAAGTAGAAAGCTTCAGTAGTATGATAGATTTTGAGTGGTTTTTCAACCATTGGTTTAGTACGTAGAACTAATTTTTTGGTATTTTGCATTTCCTACCCATAACTAAAGATAGAAAACAACTTAGAACAGAAAATAAAAACTACTTAGTGATAAAGCAAACAAGCACACATGAGAATATTCACCCCACGCTATTGCTCCCCGGCAACGGCACCCGAGAAAGGTCTTGATAACCCACAAGTATAGGGGATCAATTGTATCCTCTTTTGATAAGTAAGAGTGTCGAACCCAACGAGGAGCTAAAAGGTAGAACAAATATTCCCTCAAGTTCTATCGACCACTGATACAACTCTACGCACACTTAACGTTCACTTTACCTAGAACAAGTATGAAACTAGAAATACTTTGTAGGTGTTGTAGGCTAGGTTTTCAAGATAAGAAAGAGCACGTAAATAAAATCTAGGGGTTGTTTAGATTAAGACACAACGAAGTTAGTTTTAGTAGAGAGATTTTTGTCACAAGAAAGTTATTTGTCCTTAGGCAATCGATAACTAGACCGGTAATCACTACAGCAATTTTATATGAGGGAGAGGCATAAGCTAACATACTTTCTCTTCTTGGACCATATGCACTTATTATTGGAACTCTAGCAAACATCCATACCTACTAAATATCATTAAGGTAAAACCCAACCATAGCATTAAAGTATCAAGTCCTCTTTATTCCCATACGCCATGACCAACTTATCCGTGTTTGTGTTTCTATCACTCACGCAACACAGACAATAAGCAAACCATGAACATATTGCAAACCCTACAGTGGGGATCCCTCACACTTGCATGACATGGAGAGCACCATAGGACAACACCAATAATAAAACATGCAACTGAAACCAATCATGATTATCAATCAACCCATAGGACAAAACAAAATTACTCAAACATCATAGGATAGCCATACATCATTGGGAAATAATATATAGCGTTGAGCACCAGGTTTAAGTAGAGATTACAGCGGGGAGAAGAGGTGTTACACCGCTGCATAGAGGGGGAGAGAATTGGTGATGACGGTGGTGAAGTTGTTGGTGTAGATCACGGTCATGATGATGGCCCCGGCGGTGTTTCGGCGCCACCGGGAGAGAGTGGGAGAGAGCCCCCCTTCTCCTTCTTCTTCCTTGACCTTGCCCCTAGATGGGAGAAGGGTTTCCCCTCTAGTCCTTGGCTTCCATGGTGGTGGAGGAGCGGGAGCTCCTCCGAGATTGGATCTCTCTCTCTCTCTCTCTCTCTCTCTCTCTCTCTGTTTCCTTCTGTTTCTGCGCTCCCCGATTCTGCCCTTTCACCGTTACTTAAATTCCCGGAGATCCGTAACTCCGATTGGGCTGAAATTTTAACATGATTTTTATCCGGCTATTATCTTTCTTGCGCCAGAAGAAGGGCACCAACCGCCTTATAGAGTGGCCACAAGGACCAGGGGCGCGCCCTACCCCGGGCGCGCGCTCCGTCCTTGTGGGCCCCTCGAGTATCGTCTCGCGTTGATTCTTTTTCCCCAAAATCACATATATTCCAGAAAAAACTCTGTAAGTTTTTATCGCGTTTGGACTCCATTCGATATGGATTTTCTGCGAAACAAAAAACATGCAACAAACAAGAACCGGCACTCGATCAATATGTTAGTCCCAAAAATAGTATAAAAAGTTGCCAAAAGTATGTAAAGTTGTAGAATATTGGCATGGAACAACCAAAAATTATAGATACGACAAAGAAGTATCAACGGGACCTCTGTGCTCCTTCGGCGGCACGGCAGGACCTTTTGTGCTACTGCGGCGGCGTGGCAGGACCTCTTGGCGGCTATCGCTGCGAGGTGGGACATCTCTATTGCTTCCGCTTCCATGCTCGCTGCTCCCTGGTCATTTCTCGACAAAGAACTCCTCCTACTGGCCATGGTCGATGCAAGGAACGACAAAGAAAGACTTGCTTGTTTGTTGATGAGGAATTGAGGAGGAATATGCAGTCATTTTCGAGTTGGTAGTACTTATAACCTAGTAATAAGCTGCTAAGTGGGAAACTGGTTAGGTTTTGATCGGTGTGAATAGGTTTGCAATTAAATATAGCGTGGTATTTTGGAATGTGATGGAAACAAGCTCAAAATTTATTCTTGGTTCCGGTTTTTGAAGTGCGACACGATTCCTGGATGGTGTAACGTGGGCACACATTCTCGGATGCGTACGTGGAGTGGGCACCATAGGATGCACCGCAATCAGCGATGTCAGCACACGTCTTGTTCCATCAAACTTTCACGCTCGTTATTACCATCGCTCATGATTCTTTTAATTAGAATGTGTGCCCATATTCCTCACATGTGTATAACACAATTAATTTCTACACTGTACGTTAATGTTGGTAGGTACAAGCTGGTATATGCACCCGCCGGCTTGTGGACGACTATTCCCTGCTATATTCATGCTATATGCAATAATTATGCATGTGCTTGCTCGCCGTTGAGGTAGCTGCAACGCGCACTGTCCGCGTCCCTTCGCGCGCTCTGCTTGCCGTTGAGGTGTCGCAGTGCGCTTGGGTCGTGTCCTTCCGCGCGCGCTCTCCCAGCGGTTGGGGCCGGTGCACGATCATGTTGGGGGCCCCATAAGCATGTGGTTGTGATACATCTCCAACGTATCTTTAATTTTTTATTGTTCCATGTTGTTATATTATCATTCCTGGATGTTTTACAATCATTTTATAGCAACTTTATATCATTTTTTGGGACTAACCTATTGACATAGTGCCGAGTGCCAGTTGCTGTTTTTTGCTTGTTTTTTACTCCGTAAAAAATAAATACCAAACGGAGTCCAAACGCAGCAAAACTTTTTGGAGATTTTGTTTTGGACCAGAAGACATCCAGTGGGCCAAAGAAGTACCAGGGGGCTCCGAGGGGAGCACAGCCCACCAGGGTGCGTTTGGGGGCCCAAGCGTGCCAAGGTGGGTTGTGCCCACCTCGGCGGCCTCCCACACCGCCTCTTCGCCCTATAAATACCCAAATATTCTAGAAACCCTAGGGGAGTCGACGGAACACAATTCCAGCCGCCGCAAGTTATAGAACCACAAGATCCAATCTAGACACCATCACGGAGGGTTCATCCTCATTGGTGTCTGCTACCTCTTGAGCTTGCGTTGGTTTTCCCTTGAAGAGGAAAGGGTGATGCAGCAAAGTAGAGTAAGTATTTCCCTCAGCTTTTGAGAACCAAGGTATCAATCCAGTAGGAGACAACGCGCAAGCCACCGAATACCTGCAAAAACAAACACCAACTTGCACCCAACGCGATAAAGGGGTTGTCAATCCCTCCACGGTTATTTGCAACGTGAGATCTGATATACATGGATAAACGGTGAAGTAATATTTTTGGTATTTTTGGTTTATGGAACGGAAAGATTGCAAAGAAAGTAAATAGGAAACTGAAATGGTAGATCGGAAACTTATATGATGGAAAATAGACCTGGGGGCCATAGATTTCACTAGAGGCTTCTCTCAAGATAGAAATTATTACGGTGGGTGAACAAATTACTGCCGAGAAATTGGTAGAAAAGCGCAAAGTTATGACGATATCTAAGGCAATGATCATGGATATAGGCATCATGTCCGTGTCAAGTAGACCGAAACGATTCTGCATCTACTACTATTACTCCACACATCGACTGCTATACAACATGCATCTAGAGTATTAAGATCATAAAGAACGGAGTAATGCCTTAAGCAAGATGACATGATGTAGAGGAATTAACTCAAGCAATGTGATGAAAACCCCATCTTTTTATCCTCGATGGCAACACTACAATACGTGTCAGTTCCCCTTTTGTCACTAGGATCGAGCACCGCAAGATTGAACCCAAAGCTAAGCACTTCTCCCATTGCAAGAAAAAACCAATCTAGTTGGCCAAACAAAATCAATAGTTCGAAGAGACTTGCAAAGATATCAAATCATGCATATAAGAATTCAGAGAATATTAAAATAATATTCATAGATAAGCTGATCATAAATCCACAATTCATCGGATCTCGGCAAACACACCGCAAAAGAGTATTACATCGAATAGATCTCCAAGAACATCGAGGAGACCTTTGTATTGAGAATCAAAGAGAGAGAGAAGAAGCCATCTAGCTACTAGCTATGCACCTGTAGGTCTGTGGTAAACTACTCATGCTTCATCGTAGAGGCAATGGTGTTGATGTAGAAGCCCTCTGTGATCGAATCCCCCTCCAGCAGGACGCCAGAAAAGGCCCTTAGATGGGATCCCACAGGTACAGAAGGTTGCGGTGGTGGAAAAGTGGTTTCGTGGCTCCCCTAGAAGTTTTTGGGATACTTGAGAATATATAGGAGGAAGATATAGGTCAGGGGGTCACCGAGGGGCCCACAAGCTTGGGGGCGCGCCCTCCACTCTTGTGGCCGCCTCGTGGCTCTTCTAACTTGCACTCCAAGTCTCCTGGGTCTCTTCTTGTCCAAGAAAAATCGTCGCGAAAGTTTCGTTCCGTTTGGACTCCGTTTGGTATTCCTTTTCTGCGTAACTCTAAAACAAGGAAAAACAGGAACTGGCACTAGGCTCTAGCTTAATAGGTTAGTCCCAAAAATCATATAAAATAGCATATTAATGCATATAAAACATCCAAAACAGATAATATAATAGCATGGAACAATAAAATATTATTGATACGTTGGAGACGTATCAAGCATCCCCAAGCTTAATTCCTGCTTCTCCTCGAGTAGGTAAATGATAAAAATAGAATTTTTGATGTGGAATGCTACCTAACATATTTATCCATGTAATTCTCTATTGTGGCATGAATGTTCATATCCGTATGATTGAAAACAAAATTTTAATATTGACATAGAAACAATAATACTTCAAGCATACTAACAAAATAATTATGTCTTCTGAAAATAACATAGCCAAAGAAAGCTTATCCCTACAAAATCATATAGTCTGGCTATGCTCCATCTTCATCACACAAAATACTCAAATCATGCACAACCCCGATGACAAGCCAAGCAATTGTTTCATACTTTTGATGTTCTCAAACTTTTTCAACTTTCACGCAATACATGAGCGTGAGCCATGGACATAACACTATAGGTGGAATAGACGGTGGTTGTGGAGAAGAGAAAAAGAGGGAGATAGTCTCACATCAACTAGGCATATCAACGGGCTATGGAGATGCCCATTAATAGATATCAATGTGAGTGAGTAGGGATTGCCATGCAACGGATGCACTAGAGCTATAAGTTTATGAAAGCTCAAAAGAAAAACTAAGTGGGTGTGCATCCAACATGCTTGCTCACGAAGACCTAGGGCAATTTGAGGAAGCCCATCATTGGAATATACAAGCCAATTTCTATAACGAAAAATTCCCACTAGTATATGAAAGTGATATCATAGGAGGCTCTGTATCATGAAGATCATGGTGCTACTTTGAAGCACAAGTGTGGTAAAAGGATAGTAGCATTGCCCCTTCTCTCTTTTCTCTCATTTTTTTGGGCCTTCTATTTTTTTGGCCTCTTTTTTCCATCCGGAGTCTCATACCGACTTGTGGGGGAATCAGAGTCTCCATCATTCTTTCCTCATATGGGACAATGCTCTAATAATGAAGATCATCACACTTTTATTTACTTACAACTCAAAAATTATAACTCGATACTAGAACAAAATATGACTCTATATGAATGCCTCCAGCGGTGTACCGGGATGTGAAATGAATCGAGAGTTACATGTATAAAACATTATGAACGGTGGCTTCGCCACAAATACGATGTCAACTACATGATCATGCAAAGCAATATGACAATGATGATGCGTGTCATAATAAACGGAACGGTGGAAAGTTGCATGGCAATATATATTGGAATGGCTATGGAAATGCCATAATAGGTAGGTATGGTGGCTTTTTTGAGGAAGGATATGTGGTGGGTTTATGGTACAAGGGAAAGTTGCGCGGTACAAGAGAGGCTAGCAATGGTGGAAAGGTGAGAGTGCGTAAATCCATGGACTCAACACTAGTCATAAAGAAAATAAATCACCACTTTTGGTACTATTGTGAAGTCATTATTTATTTCTATTGGTGTAATATCTACTGTATTCCAACTTTTTCATGGTTCATACCCCCCGATACTAGCCATAGATGCATCAAAATAAGCAAACAACACGCAAAAAACAGAATCTGTCAAAAACAGAACAGCCTGTAGTAATCTGAATAGTTTCCATACTTCTGTAACTCCAAAAATCCTGAAAATTAGTACATCCTAGGCAATTTGTATACCAATCTACTGTAAAAATTTCAGAATTTTTCAACTCTCCTGTCATTTTTAAAAATTCTAGGACTGAGCGCATAAGTTTCTATTTTTTCAGCAAGATCAAATCAACTAGTACCGTAAGCTATCCCAAAGTCTTACTGGGCACAAACATTAATTAAAACACAAAACCACATTTAACCAGAGGCTAGATGAAAAATTGAAATAAAAACAGAACCTAAAAAGCAGAAACAAAAGTTAAAATTGGGTTGCCTCCCAACAAGCGCTTTTCTTTAAAGCCTTTTTAGCTAGGCAATGATAATTTTAATGATGCTCACATGAAAGATAGCAATTGAAACACAAAGAGAGCATCATAAAACATGTGACAAACAAGTTTAAGTCTAACATGCTTTCTATGCATAGGGATTTTATAAGCAAACAAATTATCAAAACAAGCAAAAACCACCATATGCAAGGAAGAAGAACGAAACAATAGCAATCTCAGCATAACGAGAGGTAATTTTGTAACATGAAAATCTCTACAACCATATTTTCCTCTCTCATAATAATGACATGTAGGTCATAAGAAAATTCAACAATATAGCTACCACATAACATATTCTCAACACGATCCACATGCATGCAAAGTTGACACTCTTCCAAAAAGTGGGATCAATATTAACTAAAGTCATGACCTCTCCAAACCCACTTTTATAAAGAATTTCATAAGATTGAACATACTCCAAATATGTGGGATCTAAAGTTGACACACTCTTCCAAACCCACTTTCAATATTCTTGCAAACATTATTATCAATCTCATATTCATCAGGGGCTTAAATAAATTTTCAAGATCATAAGAAGAATCACCCCAATCATGATCATTGCAACAAATAGTAGACATAGCAAAACTAGCATCCCCAAGCTTAGGGTTTTGCATATCATTAACACAATTGACATTAATAGAATTTATAATAACATCATTGCAATCATGCTTTTGATTCAAGGAACTATCAAGTATGGGTGCGATAGCAATAATCTCATGTTTAACATAAGGAACTATAGCAAAGTCATCTCCATAAATATTGGCATGATGGCCATAAGAATAGCAAGCATCACGTTCATCAAGGGATATTTTAGTCAAATCATTGGAATCATAATTATCTATAGATTCATGCATATCATTATTTTCTTCCAAAGCAATGGTCATTCTCTCAATAAATTCTTTGACATAGACATTATGAGCATATTTTTCATAGCAATATTTAAGTATGACAAAATTTTCACATTTGTAGAGATTAATATCATACTTTCAATCAAAGAAGCAACTTCATAAGCACCCTTAAAATCAACAAATTCTTCGTGTGTTTGATATCAAAGTAACTATAAACACCTGTCGGTGGAAACGACACCTATGGGATCACTGGGATCCCTTCTACGGTTGGCGGGCGCGGGGTTGTGCAAAGAGCAAGTCCAGGATCCAGCACAAAGATCGTTTACCCAGGTTCGGGCCGCGAGGATGCGTAAAACCCTAGTCCTGCTTTGGTGTATGTATTTAAGTGTTCTTGAGTTCTTGAACTAGCTACGGTGCGTGTCTAGCCCAAAAGATCCGCATCCCTCTCCTGGTCGCCTCGGGCCTCCTTTTGTAGGCAAAAGGGGTTGCCATAGTGGCACACAGGAGGTGGAAAGGTGTAAAGTACTCAAGCTTATCGCCTGTCATTACGGGACAAGACACATTCAATGCGCCCCCTTAGGTGTCCCGTTCCTTTACTGGGGATAGCAACAGGGCCCGTCCCGTCCATCGCTGCCTCGCCTTGCTCCGACGCGCGTCCAGGCCAGCGATGCATGCAGCGCCATCTAAGCTCGCAGGCTGCTGAGATGGCATGGTGGTAGGGTCTTCACGAAGATTTGCATGCCACCACGTAGGTGCTTGCTGAGCTGGCCTGGAAGCTGCATGTCACCACGCAGGTGCCTGCCCAGCTGGTCGGGCTGGCAGCTGCATGAGAACGGCGGTGGAGCCTTGGCAGGCGTGGGCCTGGCTGCGGCCCCGTAGGTGTCTTCGGCAAGGGCCTTGCCGGGGCCCCAGCAAGGGTCTTGCCGTGGCATCGTGGTCGTCCCTGGCAAGGGTCTTGTCGGGGGTCTTGTGGATTTCCTCGGCTAGGATCCCGCCGAGGATCGTCGTCTTCTGGTCCTCATCTGGTCTTGTGTGTAAGATCTTGACAAAGATCTGCATGCCACCACGGAGGTGCCCCCCGAGTCTAGGTTCCAATGTGGTTGACGGCGTTGGAACCCTTGGCTCAAGGGTGGCATGCTCCGCTGGCATCGGGCAAGCTGCCCCGGCAAGGCTCTTGCCGGGGCTGCAGAGGTCGCCCCGGCAAGAGCCTTGCAGGGGGAGCCCACCTCGCCCTTCTGCTCTTTGTGTCTCTGGGTCTTGGCGTTGCTTTGGTTTCCTCGTGCTCCGGCTTCCCTCTTCTGCCCTACTTAGTGTGGCCGTGGGCACGGCTCCGTCTACCCGTGCGCAAGTAAAAAGGGGTAAAAAGGAGTGCCCCTACTTTTGTACACCGACAGGAGCCCCCGGGTCCGGGCCACACATAAGCGCAACGCGTTGTTGGGCCGGGCCCAGAACCGTGCACGGGCAGGCGGGATAGGATATTTCCCGCAGTAATTTCTTCGCTCGCTTGCGCTTCCCCACGACCCGCGTTGAATGCGCGTCGTGGAGGGTCGTGCGTGACGTGGGCGCATCCGTGGGGCGGCCACTGTCTTCATGCGTCACATCGCAGTAAAGAGGCGGCTCGCGCCTTCCCCATAAAAAGAGGGAAATGCATAGGCGCGGCTCATTTACTGAGTGGACTCGGGTTGTGGTCTTCAAGGCGTCCGTGCCCCACGATCACGGGGTGGAGAACGGTCGCCTTACCCGTCCCCTCGATCCTGCTTGCTCACCACGTGTCCCCCATGCCCCTAAGGTGGCAGGCGGTGGAGGCGAGAAACCGGGCCGTCGCTGATTAGAGCAGCGGGTCGGTCTCGATTCCCTGCGCCCCCGACGACCGGATTGGTTGAGTGGGGGCGGCCGAGCCCCGATCCCGCCCCTTTATATGAAGGGGGAGGGGATGGCATCCCACATTCTATCACCATCCATCTCCTTCCACCTCGCCTCCTTCCTTCCATCTGCCATGGCGAGAGGAGGCGCCGGCCCTTCGATGGTGGCGGCGAGGGTCTCTGCTCGGCAGCGCGTCCCTCCTTCCCAAGAGCTTGCGGCGGCAGAGCCGGCCACGAGAGGAAGGGGGAGGGGCGAGGCCGAGGTTGCCATGGTGCTCGGGGAAGGGGGGGACGGGGCGGCGCACCGGCCTTGCCTCCGCCAGCGATGTCTCCCCCAACGGAGGGCCACGTCGGGGACCAGCCCCGTGAGTTCTTCATCAGGCTGCGCCGGCCATCGCGTCGTCGTCTTCGTCTCCCCACTCCATTTGCTCGGGAGATGGAGCTCGACCTGCCACAGACCCTCAGGTTGCATATGAGGGGCTGCGGGAATGGCGGCACGCGGGTCAACCTCGACTTTCCCGCTCCTCATGTCATGTACCTTCGTCGTGGATGGAAGACTTTCGCTCGTGTCCACAGCCTGACGGCGGGGCTCGTTCTCTACTTCAAATTAATGAAGAACCGCCTGCTCTCCGTCAAGGTCTTCGAGGACCTTGGAACTCGCCTAAAGTTCTGCGTGGAGAGCTCCTCCGATGATGAAGACTCCTCGTCAAGCGGGAGTGACGAGGAGGACAGCGACAGCGACGACGAGGGGGTCGAGCGGGGGGACGCCGGCCTTGACTCTGACTGACCGCGTCGCCCCTCCCTCGGCCACGCGCCCTGCCGAGGGCCTTCCTCGTCAAGCTCTCCATCGGCGCGTTCCCCGTCGCCTCCTTGGGTGGCTGGCGTAGGAAGGCCGAAGAAGACGAAGAAGGCGGGTGGCGCGCCGTCAAGTCGGAGTACACAGGCACCGACGCCTTCGTCACGTATTGTCGGCACGCCGCTTCATCTTTCGGCTCCTCTCCGGGCGTCTTCTGCTGCTCGTACCTCGCCTAGGCTTTCTTTTTGCCCTCCTGCTATCTTGTTCCATCTTCTGAGGAGAGGGACAAGAAAGGGATTACGGGCATCTTATCTCTTTTTAGTTTGTAAGCCTGCCGACATTTGTTAAATTTAGAACTTGTAATCCCCTTGCTCATGTTTTTCATTCCGTATGAACTGTACCTGTATGGGACATTTTTAATGAAAAAGGGTGCTTGCCGGGTTCTTTGTGCGTGAGCGAGGCCCATGCCAAGGAGTGAATCCTTGTTATTTTTGAGATAAACATTGTCGCCCGGCAACAGGCCTTGCCGTCCCCTTACTTCATTCAACCATTCTCACACTCTTGGCGGAGGCAGGGCGAAGTAGAGTTAGGCCCTTCGTTCATTTCCTTGCCACCGCGACTACAACCCAGTTCCAACCCAGGGAATAATTCTCGGGAACAGAAAAAGGGGGAGCACGGTGGCCTAGGAATAAAACGAGGTTTCATACGTCTCAACTCCATACGGGAATGCACAATAGGGGATAAAAGACTTATCTGGATCTGCAGCCCCTCGGCAGCCTTGGCTTGCCGTGATTGGATTCTTGCGTCTGCAGCCCCCGGCAACCTTGGGTTGCGGGGGCCGGGGTGCCGGCTTGTTCTCTTTCTTCCAAACAGCTCAGCGGAAACGTCCGTGTATCCTGCGAACCAAAGAGGACAGAAAGGAACAGAGAGACGCACACTCGACCTCTATGCAAGGGGTTAGTCGCCGGTAAGCACTATCAACCATAACCAAGGGAGAGACTTGACCTAGCATGCATGCTAAAACTTAGGGCGCCAGCGCTTCATTTATTTATGCTCAGGGTCTGCGCCTAGCTTTGTACAGAGGGTTACATGCCTTGCCGGCAAGGCTTGTACAAAAGGTGGTTTGCCGGGGGGCCCGACAACCGCGCCTTATGGGTAAAACTTGCGAATATGTTCAATGTTCTAGGAGTTGCTCACTGGAATAGCATCTTCGGTCGCCAGGCGGGCTACGCCGGGCCTGGTGACTCGTATTACCTGATAAGGGCCTTCCCACTTCGGCGTCAACTTGTTGGAATTCTTGGCTGATTAAACACGCCGAAGAACAAGGTCGCCTTCCTCAAAGCTTCGGGCATGAACCTTGCGGCTATGGTAGCGGTGCAAGGCTTGCTGGTAGTGCGCTGCTCTCATAGCCGCCCGAAGACGATCTTCCTCAAGGAGCGTTGCGTCATCTTGCCGCAATTGCTCTTGCTCAAGCTCGTCATAAGCGAGCACTCGAGGTGACCCGTATGTGAGTTCCGTGGGGAGAACTGCTTCTTCCCCGTATACTAGGGCAAAGGGTGTCTGGCCGGTGGCTCGATTTGGCATCGTTCTGATCGGCCAAAGAACCGTCGGCAAGTCATCAATCCAGCGCCTTCCGCTCTTGTGTAGCCTGTCAAAAGTCTTTGTCCTCAGGCCTCGCAGTACTTTAGCATTTGCCCTCTCCGCCTGGCCGTTGCTCCGTGGGTGTGCCACGGAAGCGAAACCGACCTTGCTGCCGAGGTTTTGGATGTATTGCATGAAGGTGTGGCTTGTGAACTGCGTGCCGTTGTCGGTGATGACTCTGTTTGGCACACCAAAACGGCAGACTAGCCCCTTGAAGAACTTGACGGCTGACTGCGTTGTCACCTTCCTTACTGCTTCCACCTCCAGCCACATTGTGAACTTGTCGATTGCAACGTACAAGTACTCAAAGCCCCCGATAGCGCGGGGGAAAGGGCCCAGTATGTCGAGCCCCCAGACCGAAAAATGGCCAGGAGAGAGGAATTGTTTGAAGGGCTTGAGCTAGTTGATGAAGCTTCTTCGAATGGAACTGACACGCTTCACACTTGGTGACTAGTGCCGTTGCATCCTGGAGGGCAGTGGGCGAGAAGAAACCTTGCCGGAATGCCTTGCCGGCAAGGGCCCTTGACCCTATGTGGGAACCACATATGCCTCGGTGTACCTCTGCCAACAGCTCCAGTCCTTCCTCCCGGGGAATGCACTTCAATTTCACATCGTTCGTCTTTTCCTGTACAGGGCATCGTCGACGAACTGATACATGGCAGACCGACGGGCTACTTTTTCCGCTTCTTCCTGCTCCTCACAATACTGGAATCAGGGATTTTGCCGTCTGCCAGTTCTTTGCCGTCCGCTAGCAGACGGCAAAGAAGGTCTTTGCCATCAGCTACCAAAAAGCAGACGGCAAAGAAGGTCTTTGCCATCTGTCACTTCTTTGCCGTCTGCTGGCTGACGGCAAAGAATCTTTGCCCTCAGCTAGCTGACGGCAAAGAGAGAGGTGGCCCCCACTAACAAGCCGATTAGAAAAAACTTAACGGCCCCCCTCTTTGCCGTCTGCTAGCAGACGGCAAAGATAAAAAAAAGCGGACAACAAAGGCTTGGCCGACGGCAAAGGCTAACTAACCTAACCTAACTAACGGCCGATCGAGCCCCCCCCCCCCCCCCGCCCGTTACTCATTTCTGTTTCTCTCCCTCTCTCCTCCCCGACGCCACGCCACCAGATCCACCCACCGCCGCCCCGCCGCCCGGCGCCGCCCACGCCACCGCCCCTGCCCCCGCTTGCCCCGTCGCCCCACCACCCCGCCGTCCGCACCCCACCCGCCGACGTCCCGTCGCCCCACCATCCCGCCGCCCCCGCCGCCCGGCGCCGCCCCCGCCCCCACTTGCCCCGTCGCCCCACCACCCCGCCGCCCCACCCCACCCGCCGACGCCCCGTCGCTCCACCATCCCGGCGCCCCGGCGCGCCACCACGTCGCCGGCCCACCCGCCCCACTGCCCCGACCGTCCCATTGCCCCGGCGCGCCACCACGTCGCCGGCCCACCCGCCCCACTGCCTCGACCGTCCCATTGCCCCGGCGCGCCACCACGTCGCCGGCCCACCCGCCCCACTGCCCCGACCGTCCCATTACTCCAGTGAGTTATTTTTTTTTCTTTTTTTCTGTCTTTTCATTTTTTTGCTGTTTAATTGTTAGTGATAGATTTAGTGCTAGATATGTGTTATATAGTGTTAGTGTTAGAAGAAAAGAAGAAAAGAAGTAGAAGAAAAAACAATATGTAGAAGAAAAGAAGAAGAAGAAGAAGAAAAGAAGTAGAAGAAGAAGAAAAGAAGAAAAGAAGTAGAAAAAACATGAAAAAATAAGAAGAAGAAAAGAAGTAGAAGAAGAAGAAAGGAAGAAAAGAAAAGAAGTAGAAAAAAGATAAAAAAGAAGAAGAAGAAAAGAAGTAGAAGAAGTAGAAGAAGAAGAAAAGAAGAAATGAAAAGAAGTAAAAGAAGTAGAAAAAAGATGAAAGAAGAAGAAGAAGAAAGGAAAGAAAAAGAAGAAGAGAAAGAAAGAAGAAGAAGGATAGAAGGAAACACCCCGACCCATAACCAATGCCGAATCGACAACCTATGTATGAAAAAGAGAAAATTTTTGGATTTGAAGAAAAAAAAATTCTATTAATTTTCCTGACCCCGACACCACACCCCGACCCCCTGACCCCGACACCCCGACCCCGACACCACACCCCGACACCCCGACCCCGACACCACACCCCGACACCCCGACCCCTTGACCCCCTAACCCCGACACCCCGACCCCGACACCACACCCCGACACCCCAACCCCGACACGACACCCCGACACCCCGACCCCCTGACCCCGACACCCCGACACCGACACCACACCCCGACACCCCGACACGACAGCCCGACCCCCTGACCCCGACACCCTGACCCCGACACCCCGACCCGACACGACACCCCGACCCTGAAACAGCACCCCAACCCCGACACGGCACCCCGACACCGACACGACACCCCGACACCCGACACCTCCCGAAAAGGTGCTCTTTGGCCGTCCAGAGGCCGACGGGGTCATATATATGTGAATTATGAGTTAGGTCATATATTTTTCGATTTTGTTATGAAAAACATCATATATAATTGTGTTGATCGGGTAGATTTAAATGTGCAGTTGTTTCATCGTTGCGAGGTTTGGTGTTCGACGACCTCGCCGTGCGTTTGACGAGCTCTGCCCCTTCGTTCGTGGGTGAGCACAAATGACATGTCCTCCTCCCCCATTAATTATTTTCTCTGTTCTGGTGTTCGTGCCGATGAAACTTGATAGCTAGCTATATATGTGTCTTGAATCATCATTATGCGTAACCAATATGTGTCTCCCGTTCGAAAGCGTTATAGTTATAAATATGCATGGATTTGCATATTTATAACCTTGATTCTTTCGAATTGTCCAACGCTATCCATGGACAGCCCGAATATGTGTAGATTGGGTTCGTTTTCCCATATGCTTTGCTCCGGATCCGACGCATAAATTTTGTCAGTGCCTCCCCTGTTGTTCTCCGGGTACACATCCTCTCTGTTTATTGCAGAGACGTGTATCAGTAGAACAGCGAGGAGGTGCTGCCGAATTTTTTGTCATGGCAGGTGTTGAAAGATGGTGGGCGCTGGTAAGTTTCTTCTAGTGTTTTGCTTAACAAATGCATAAAGACCTAGACTTAGCCTTATTTCCTCCAATATGCTTACCACAATGACCTAGAGTTAGCTTCTTTTCCTAGAAAATGACTTAATAAGCTTACTGACCTCCAAAACCATCCATTTTACCTAAGTTAGCTCTAAAACGATCTATACTTAGCTTTGTTTCCTCCAAAATGACCTAAGTTAGCTCTAGTATGCTTAGTTAACTAGGTTTGCTCAATAATGACATGTACTTAGCTCACTTATGTCAAAAATGGCATAATTAGCTTAGTTAGCTCAAAAACAATCCATTTTACCTAAGTTAGCTCTAAAATGACCCATTATACCTTAGTTAGCTCATAAATGATCCATTTTACCCAAGTTAGCTCTAAAATGACCCATTTTACCTAGACTAACTCCAAAATGATCCATTTTACCTATGTTAGCTCTAAAATTACTCATTTTACCTAGGTTAGCTCCAAAATGACCCATCTTACCTAGGTTAGCTCCAAAATGATGCATTTTACCCAAGTTAGCTCTAAAATGACCCATTTTACCTAGATTAGCTCATAAACGATCCATTTCACCTAGGTTAGCTCACAAACGATCCATTTTACCTAGTTTAGCTCCAAAATGACCCATCACACCTAGGTTAGCTCTAAAATGATGCATTTTACCAAAGTTAGCTCATAAACAATCTATTTCACCTAGGTTAGCTCATAAACGATCCATTTCACCTAACTTAGCTCAAAAACGATCCATTTCACCTAGGTTAGCTCCAAAATGACCCATCTTACCTAGGTTAGCTCTAAAATGATGCATTATACCTAAGTTAGCTCATAAACGATCTATTTCACCTAGGTTAGCTCATAAACGGTCCATTTCAACTAAGTTAGCTCATAAATGATCCATTTCACCTAAGTTAGCTCATAAATTGCATATACTTCTTCTTCTAGTCACCTTTTTCTAACTTTCTTATTTGCCTTTTTGTAGATTTTATTCACTTCACGGAAGCTAGCTTGCTATGATGGAGTGCTTGTTTTTTCTTTCATTCTCCTCTAGTATTCTTCTAGCTTGCTATGATGGAACTTGCTATCTTGATGAAACTTTGCATTGTAATATGTATGGATGGAACAATGTGTATGTGCAACTTGCTATGTAAGAATGGATGGAACTATATATGTATGCACGATGAAACTTATGTGCTGGATATGTCATATGTTTGCTGTTAAATAGCCCTGTGAAATATATATATATATGTCATATATTTGCTGTGAAAATTGCTGGATTTAAAAAAACAGAAAAAAGAGGCACCTTTGCCGTCAGCCGCTAATGGCAAAGGCGCCTTTGCCGTTCGCCGCGGACGGCAAAGAAGCCACGCGGCGGCCACCTGTGCTCCCTGGGAGCTAACCCATTTGGTCAGTTTGCCTACAGCGGCGGACGGCAAAGGCTTTGCCTACAGTGGCAGACGGCAAAGACTTGTCCCGCAGTGACGTCCAGCTGACGTCATTCGGCGGACGGCAAAGGCCGGATGCTCTTTGCCGTCAGCGGCGGACGGCAAAGGCTGCCGTTAGCCGCCTAACGGACTAAAAGCACATTTATTGCCGTCAGCTTTCTTTGCCATCCACCGCTGATGGCAAAGGCCCCTTTGCCGTCCGCTTCAGAAAGCAGACGGCAAAGAAGCTCTTTACTGTAGCCTACTTTGCCGGAGCCTTTTGCCGTCCGCCATCCTTGCCTTCGGCAGACGGCAAAGTAGCTGATTCCTGTACTGTCAGGGAGTTCCCCGGTTTGGAGGAATCGGACGGTATGCTGTACCCATGCCGGAGCCCGGGGCTCGACGGCAAGGACTAAAGGCATTTCCTCTGCCATGGGAGCGGCTATCTCTACGGCCAGGGCATGACGCCCTGCCGGAGTCTATGGCCCCATGGCAGGCTCGGTGTCCACGGCAACGTCCTTGCCGGCGGCTCCAGGGAGCTCGGCGGGAAAGTACTTGCCGGGGCCTGACTTCCTGCGCTTGTTCTGCTTCGTCGATGGTTCAACAGATGGTTGAGTTAACTGAAGCACAAAAGTACCTGGCTCCACAGGTAGTTTGAGTGCAGCGCGCTTTGACAGGTAATCGGTAATGTCATTCTCCACTCGGGGAACATGCTCCGCTTGTATACCGTCAAAACGCTCCTCCAGCTTCCTCACCTCCATCAACGGGCTTTGATAGTCTTTGTTAACTTGCTTGAAGACAAGCTGTGAATCACCCCTGATGATGAGCTTCTTGATTCCGAGGTCTGCCGCGATCCTGAAACCGGCACGCAACCCCTCGTACTCAGCAGTGTTGTTCATCGACATCTCTCTGGGAAAGTGCATCTGGACTACATACTTGAGGCGCTCTCCGGTGGGTGCCACGAGTAGCACACCAGCACCGACGCCTTGTAGCGAGAAAGGCCCGTCAAAGTACATAATCCAGTTGCGACTTGTTTCCTTGCCGGGGAGAGTGGTCTCCTGGATCTCTTCATCGGGCGTTGAGGTCCACTCCGCAATGAACTTTGCCAAGACTCTGCTCTGGATTGTCGAAGTACTTTCAAACTTCAAACCAAAGCTCAACAGTTCCAAGGCCCACTCCACGATCCTCCTGGTCGCGTCTGGGTTATGCAGTATCCGTTGCAACGGGAGGCGGGTGACGACGGTGATTTCGTGGGCTTGGAAGTAATGACACAGCTTCCTCGAGGCCATAAGGAGGCCGAAGAGCAATTTCTACACACCGGAGTACCTTGACCTAGCCCCCTGCAAGAGGGAGCTGACGAAGTTAACCGGGTGCTGCATCATTTTCTTCTTCTGCACCACTTCATTTGGTTGCGCGGGCCCTGTCCTGATGGCGTCAGGCTCAGCCGGGGGTCTTGCCTTGCCGGCACCAGGCCCCTGCCGGGGGGGCCCTAGCTCGCCATCCGCCAGTCCTGCTGTTGCCACTGCCTCTTCATCGACCTCCCTCTGTGCCACTAGCGCGGCGCTGATCACTTGATTCGTTGCCGCTAGATATAGCAGCAATGGCTCTTGTGGTTTAGGCGCAACTAGTATTGGCGTAGACGAGAGGTATTTCTTCAAATCCTGTAGCGTTGCTTCAGCCTGTGGGGTCCATTCCATTGGTCCTGCCTTTTTCAAGATTTTGAAAAAGGGAAGGGCGCGCTCGGCAGACTTGGAGATGAATCTGCTCATGGCGGCAACGCAGCCAGTGAGCCGACGCACATCCTTGGTCCGCTTGGGCGCCTCAATTTGCTCGATAGCCTTGATCTTGTCTTGGTTTGCCTCGATCCCACGCTGTGACACAAAGAACCCGAGAAGTTTGCTGGACAGAACACCGAAGACACACTTCTCAGGGTTCAACTTGAGGTTGATCTTGCGCAGGTTTGCAAACGTCTCTTCTAAGTCTTGTATGAGTGTTGCCCTGTCCTTGGTTTTGACCACTATGTCATCCATATAAGCTTCCATATTTCTATGTAGCTGGGGCTCAAAACCAATTTGGTCTGCTCTTGCAAATGTTGAGCCAGCGCTCTTCAACCCGAAAGGCATTCGTAAGAAACAATATGTACCACATGGGGTGATGAATGTTGTCTTCTCTTCATCTTCTTTCATCATGAAGATCTGGTGGTATCCCGAGTAAGCGTCAAGGAACGATAACAAGTCACACCCGGCCGTGGAGTCAACAATCTGGTCGATGTGTGGTAATGGGAAAGGATCCTTTGGACAGGCCTTATTGATATCTGTGTAATCAATACACAGTCTCCACTTCCCATTCGCCTTGCGCACCACCACCGGATTGGCCAACCACGTCGGATGGAGTACCCCTCTCACCAAACCTGCCGCTTCCAACTTCCTGATCTCCTCTGTGATGAACTCTTGCCATTCTAGAGCTTGCTTCCTAACCTTCTGCTTGACGGGCCGCGCATGAGGGCAGACAGCAAGATGGTGCTCAATCACCTCCCTGGGAACACCGGGGATGTCGGATTCTTGCCATGCCAACACATCGACATTCGCCCGCAGGAAGGTGACGAGCGCGCCTTCCTATTTGCTGTCGAGGGTGGAGCTTATGGTGAAAGCCCCTCCCGTGCCATCCTCCTTGACGGACACCTTCTTGGTCTCTGGTGGTGCAGCTCTGGATTTCTTGCTCTTGCCGGTGGAGCTCTCTGGCACGTCCCCGATGGGAGCACTACACTCCGAAGAAGTGCGCTTGCCGGAGTGGGTGCGAGGGGTCTTGCCGGTCTTCTTCCTTCCCGGGGCTTCAGCGGCAGGAGCAAGTGCCCTGGTGGTAGTCGCTGTAACTACTTCCCGGTAGAGTTGATCGGTGCAGATCAGTGCATCCTTCTTGTCGGAGGGGACGGTGATGATGGTCATCGGCCCAGGCATCTTCAGCGTGTTGTCGGCGTAATGTGACGCCGCCATGGACTTGGCTAGTGCCGGGCGGCCGAGGATCCCGTTGTAGGGCAAGGGGATCTCGGCTACATCAAAGACAATCCTCTCCGTCCTGTAGTTCAACTTGCCTCCAAACGTCCCAGACAGCGTGACCTTACCCTTCGGCTGGCTCCTTCCCGGGTTGACCCCTTGAAACGTGCCCGTCTCCTCGAGGTCTCCATCAGGGATCTGCAACCTTTTGATCACGACGGGCGAGATCAAGTTCAGACCGGCCCCGCCGTCAACCAGCATCTTGGTCACCTTGAGGTTGCGTATCGTTGGTGAAACCAGCAACGGCAAACACCCGACCGCAGTTGTGCGATCAGGGTGGTCCTCAGTGTCAAAGATGATAGGTGTGCTGGACCACTTCAGCGGCTTCTGAGCGTCGAACGACGGCTCTGCTGCTGTGATCTCACGCGCCCACTGCTTGAGCTGGCGGTGAGAAGTATGCAGCAAGGCGCCACCATCGACGCACGTGGCCTCTGTAGCTTTCCGGAACTCATGCTCGCCGGACTCCTCGTCCTCGTCATGATCATCGTCTTCCTGCTTCTTGTCGCGGCCCCGAGCGGGCCTCTCTTGCTGGTTATCCTTGCCGCGGCGGCATCCTTGGCCGCCACGCTTCTTGCCGGATCCTTCGGCACCATCCTGACCCTTCTCCTTGTCCCGCCTCTCATACTCGGCTTTTTTATTTTCAGCAAGCAGCTCAACTTGTCGGCAGTTCTGGAGGTCGTGGCCCTTGGTGCGGTGGATCTTGCAATACTGCTTGTCAGAGCCTCCTGGCTTGTCGGCAGCTGCCAAGGCCCAGCAAGCGGCGCACCTAGCAATCTCCTTTCCGGGGTCGTCTGCCTTGGCCTTCTTGGCAGCGCCGGTGTCGTCGGATACCTCGACGACAAGCACGGCCTTGCCCTTGCGCTTCCTGTTGCGACGCCGGCCCTTCTTTGTTGGGGTGGCGGTGTCTTCATCTGTAGAGTCGGTTTCCGCGCCGGCGTCCTCGCCGGGGTACTTCCTTCCCTCTTTAGCTCGAGCCCATCTATCAGCCAGAACATAAAGTTCGGCCACATCCTTGACCTTGTTCATCGCCAGCTCTTCACGCATCTTGCGGTTGCGCACATTCTGATGGAATGCGCTGATCACGGCGGCGAGATGAACATCTGGGATGTTGTACTGCACCCGGATGAATCTCTGTATGTACTTGCGCAAGTTTTCACCTTCCTTCTGGGGAATGATATGCAAATGGCTTGCCTGGCCATGAGCTTGGTGGCCTCCAGTGAAGGCACCAACGGATTCATGACACAGATCCAACCAAGAAGAAATGGAGTTTGCCGGCAAGTGCATCAACCATGACATGACATTGGGTTTAAGTGCCAACGAGAAGTAATTGGCAAGCACCTTCTCACCGCGGGCCCCAGCAGCTTGCATGGCAATGGTGTAGATGATGAGGAACTCCGACGGATGGGTCTTGCCGTTGGACTTCTCGCCGACGTCGGGCTTGAACGTGCGGTGGGAGGGCCACTGGAACTGCTGTAGCTCATGGGTAAAGGCTGGGCAACCCACCTCGTAAGGTAGGCCGCCAGGGCCTCCTGGAGCTGGGTGGTCCATAGTGGGCCCCGCCCGCCTATCTGACTGGTGGCGCGCATCGCGCCGGCGCTCGATGGTGGTTCAAGCGTCTTCATGGGCTCGCTCCCGAAGAACTTGGCGCTAATCGCGGTGGGTCCGTGGGTCGGACGACGCTATGGGTATATTATCGCAAGCGTCATCAGGACGGACCGACACCCGCGGTGGCTAGCGTGGGGGAGGAGAGTGCACGGTGGCCGCAGCACCTCTAGTCTTGCCACCACTAGCATGCGGTGGCTCGACGGAGCGCCGGCCCGAGGGCCCTGCTGGCCGCGGCTCATCTTTGTTGGCCACGCCGACGAGGCTTCGAATGGTGGCTCTCCACTCATCGAGCTTTTCCACAGCTGGAGGAAAATTGAGGAGCAGCTGCGCGCGCGCCAAGGCTTCTACTGGCGTGGGTGGCGGCGAAAGCTGCGTGGACCGTGAGGCGCTCCGACTTCTAACCATGTTAGAAGGAGCTCTATCACGGCCTTGCGGCTGTGCGCCATTTTCGCTGATGCCTCGGCGTGCATGTTGGTCTTCTACATCCCGCGAACGAGGCACATGACTCTTTGCACGGTGGCGCCCAGGGTCACCAGCGTGGCGACGCTGCTCGTCGCCACAACCTGGGAAGAGCGCGTCGTGGGTGCCAGCGTGGGCGTCTTGGAAGTCGCCGTGCAGCCCGTGGACGGCACGGCGTCGCCCTTGGAGGCCCCGCGCCGCCTGCGGGGGGGGGGGGGGCTCCGTCTTTGGATTTGGCAGCGTGCGGACCGTCGTCTTGCGCACGAACGACTCCGCTCGCCCGGCTTTGACTGCCAGAGCGATGCGGGTGTTCGCAGGCCGCGCCTCAGCTTCCGTCCGCGATCGCCTCGCCACTCGCCCGCACTAGTACGGGCTGTTCGGCACCCGACGAACCGATTGTCGTGATCGTCTTCTTCTTGGGAGCCATGGTGATGAAAAACTGCTAAACTAGTTGCTAGACCAGATTCTCACAACTGCGCCCCTACCTGGCGCGCCAAAGATGTCGGTGGAAACGACACCTATGGGATCACTTGGATCCCTTCTACGGTTGGCGGGCGCGGGGTTGTGCAAAGAGCAGGTCCCGGAGCCAGCACAAAGATCGTTTACCCAGGTTCGGGCCGCGAGGATGCGTAAAACCCTAGTCCCGCTTTGGTGTATGTATTTAAGTGTTCTTGAGTTCTTGAACTAGCTACGGTGCGTGTCTAGCCCAAAAGATCCGAATCCCTCTCCTGGTCGCCTCGGGCCTCCTTTTATAGGAAAAAGGGGTTGCCACAGTGGCACACAGGAGGTGGAAAGGTGTGCAGTACACAAGCTTATCGCCCGTCATTACGGGACAAGACGCATTCAATGCGCCCCCTTAGGTGTCCCGTTCCTTTACTGGGGATAGCAATGGGGCCCGTCCCATCCATCGCCGCCTCGCCCTGCTCTGACGTGCGTCCAGGCCAGCGATGCATGCAGCGTCATGTAAGCTGGCAGGCTGCTGAGATGGCGTGGTGATAGGGTCTTCATGAAGATTTGCATGCCACCACATAGGTGCTTGCTGAGCTGGCCTGGAAGCTGCATGTCGCCACGTAGGTGCCTGCCCAGCTGGTCGGGCTGGCAGCTGCATGAGAATGGTGGTGGAGCCTTGGCAGGCGTGGGCCTGGCTGCAGCCCCGTAGGTGTCTTCAGCAAGGGCCTTGCCAGGGCCCCGGCAAGTGTCTTGCCGTGGCATCATGGTCGTCCCCGGCAAGGGTCTTGCCGGGGGTCTTGTGGATTTCCTTGGCTAGGATCCCGCCGAGGATCGTCATCTTCTGGTCCTCGTCTGGTCTTGTGTGTTTAAGATCTTGACAAAGATCTGCATGCCACCACGGAGGTGCCTCCCGAGCCTAGGTTCCAATGTGGTTGACGGCGTTGGAACCCTTGGCTCAAGGGTGGCGCGCTCCGCTAGCATCGGGCAAGCTGTACCGGCAAGGCTCTTGCCGGGGCTGCGGAGGTCGCCCCAGCAAGAGCCTTGCCGGGGGAGCCCACCTCGCCCTTCTGCTCTTTGTGTCTCTGGGTCTTGGCGTTGCTTTGGTTGCCTCGTGTTCCGGCTTCCCTCTTCTGCCCTACTTAGTGTGGCCGTGGGCGCGGCTCCGACTGCCCGTGCACAAGTAAAAAGGGGTAGAAAGGAGTGCCCCTAATTTTGTACACCGACAACACCCTTTTCATAAGAAGATAAGATTTCATTATCATTAAACTCACATAGGTAGGGAAGGTGTTTTTTAGGATTCTTAGAGCAACAAGTAAAATCACAAATTCACAAAGATTCCAAGCATAGCATAGCAAACTGTTTATTTGATTCCATAAGAGTCTCCCTTTTTCACACAAACGGTGACGCACAAAATGAGCATGCTCATCTAAAGATTTTCCCTCAACTAAACTAGTTGGGGTTTCAGTACGAGCACATATAGATCGAAGATGATCCAAGTAGAAAACTTTAAGTGGATCCATATCAATAGATTTTTAGCAAGCAAAGATGCATGAAAATTGAAGGCACATGGAAACACAGACAAAAAGACATACGGGAAGAAGACGAAGAAAAGGAAAAAAAATTAAAACCGTTTTATAAGTGGGGAGAGGAAAACTAGAGGCAAATGGCAAATAATGTAATGCGAGGGATGAGAGTTTATGATGGGTACTTGGTATGTCTCGGCTTGGCGTAGATCTCCCCGGCAACGGCACCAGAAATTCTTCTGCTATCTCTTGAGCTTGCGTTGGTTTTTCCCTTGAAGAGGAAAGGGTGATGCAGCAAAGTAGAGTAAGTATTTCCCTCAGCTTTTGAGAACCAAGGTATCAATCCAGTAGGAGACGACGCGCAAGCCACCGAATACCTGCACAAACAAACACCAACTTGCACCCAACGCGATAAAGGGGTTGTCAATCCCTTCATGGTTATTTGCAACATGAGATCTGATATAGATGGATAAACGGTAAAGTAATATTTTTGGTATTTTTGGTTTATGGAACAGAAAGTGAAAGATTGCAAAGAAAGTAACTAGGAAACTTAAATTGTAGATCGGAAACTTATATGATGGAAAATAGGCCCGGGGGCCATAGATTTCACTAGAGGCTTCTCTCAAGATAGAAATTATTATGTGGGTGAACAAATTACTGCCGAGAAATTGATAGAAAAGCGCAAAGTTATGACTAAAGTAGGAGAGACAGACATCCGCTAGCCACCTTATGCAACTAGTGCATGTCAGTCGGTGGAACCTGTCTCACGTAAGCGTACGTGTAAGGTCGGTCCGGGCCGCTTCATCCCACAGTACCGCCGAAACAAGATAAGACTAGTAGCGGCAAGAAGAATTGGCAACATCAACGCCCACAATTGCTTTGTGTTCTACTCGTGCATAGTAACTACGCATAGGCCTGGCTCATGATGGCACTGTTGGGGATTGTAGCAGAATTTTTAAAATTTCCTACGCATCACCAAGATCCATCTATGGAGTATACTAGCAACGAGGGGAAAGGAGTGCATCTACATACCCTTGTAGATCGCGAGCGGAAGCGTTCCAATGAACGTGGTTGATGGAGTCGTACTCGCCGTGATCCAAATCACCGATGACCGAGTGCCGAACGGACGGCACCTCCGCGTTCAACACACGTACGGTGCAGCGACGTCTCCTCCTTCTTGATCCAGCAAGGGGGAAGGAGAGGTTGATGGAGATCCAGCAGCACGACGGCGTGGTGGTGGATGTAGCGGGATCTCGGCAGGGCTTCGCCGAGCTTCTGCGAGAGGGAGAGGTGTTGCAGGGGAGGAGGGAGGCGCCCAAGGCTGTTATACTACTGCCCTCCCTCCCCCCCTTTATATAGGCCCCCTGGGAGGGGGGGCGCCGGCCAAGACCCATCTAGATGGGGGGGGGGGGGCGGCGGCCAAGGGGGGTAACTTACCCCCCAAGTCAAGTGGGGCGCCCCCCCACCCTAGGGTTTCCAACACTAGGCGCAGGGGGAGGCCCATGGGGGGCGCCCCAGCCCACTAAGGGCTGGTTCCCTTCCCACTTCAGCCCATGGGGCCCTCCGGGATAGGTGGCCCCACCCGGTGGACCCCCGGGACCCTTCCGGTGGTCCCGGTACAATACCGATAACCCCCGAAACTTTCCCGGTAGCCGAAACTGGACTTCCTATATATAATTCTTCACCTTCGGACCATTCTGGACCTCCTCGTGACGTCCGGGATCTCATCCGAGACTCCGAACAACTTTTGGGTTTCCGCATACTCATATCTCTACAACCCTAGCGTCACCGAACCTTAAGTGTGTAGACCCTACGGGTTCGGGAGACATGTAGACATGACCGAGAGGCCTCTCCGGTCAATAACCAACAGCGGGATCTGGATACCCATGTTGGCTCCCACATGTTCCACGATGATCTCATCGGATGAACCACGATGTCGAGGATTCAATCAATCCCGTATACAATTCCCTTTGTCAATCGGTATGTTACTTGCCCGAGATTCGATCGTCGGTATCCCAATACCTTGTTCAATCTCATTACCGGCAAGTCTCTTTACTCGTACCGCAATGCATGATCCCGTGACTAACGCCTTAGTCATATTGAGCTCATTATGATGATGCATTACCGAGTGGTCCCAGAGATACCTCTCCGTCATACGGAGTGACAAATCCCAGTCTCGATCCGTGCCAACCCAACAGACACTTTCGGAGATACCCGTAGTGTACCTTTATAGTCACCCAGTTACGTTGTGACATTTGGCACACCCAAAATACTCCTACGGTATCTGGGAGTTGCACGATCTCATGGTCTAAGGAGAAGATACTTGACATTGGAAAAGCTCTAGCAAACGAACTACACGATCTTTGAGCTATGCTTAGGATTGGGTCTTGTCCATCACATCATTCTCCTAATGATGTGATCCCGTTATCAATGACATCCAATGTCCATAGTCAGGAAACCATGACTATCTATTGATCAACGAGCCAGTCAACTAGAGGCTTACTAGGGACACGTTGTGGTCTATGTATTCACACATGCATTACGATTTCCGGATAACACAATTATAGCAAGAACAATAGACAATTATCATGAACAAAGAAATATAGTAATAACCATTTATTATTGCCTCTAGGGCATATTTCCAACACTTGCCGGGGCTGCGGAGGTCGCCCCGGCAAGAGCCTTGCCGGGGGAGCCCACCTCGCCCTTCTGCTCTTTGTGTCTCTGGGTCATGGCGTTGCTTTGGTTGCCTCGTGTTCCAGCTTCCCTCTTCTGCCCTACTTAGTGTGGCCGTGGGCGCGGCTCCGACTGCCCGTGCACAAGTAAAAAGGGGTAAAAAGGAGTGCCCCTAATTTTGTACACCGACAACACCCTTTTCATAAGAAGATAATATTTCATTATCATTAAACTCACATAGGTAGGGAAGGTGTTTTTTAGGATTCTTAGAGCAACAAGTAAAATCACAAATTCACAAAGATTCCAAGCATAGCATAGCAAACTGTTTATTTGATTCCATAAGAGTCTCCCTTTTTCACACAAACGGTGACGCACAAAATGAGCATGCTCATCTAAAGATTTTCCCTCAACTAAACTAGTTGGGGTTTCAGTACGAGCACATATAGATCGAAGATGATCCAAGTAGAAAACTTTAAGTGGATCCACATCAATAGATTTTTAGCAAGCAAAGATGCAAGAAAATTGAAGGCACATGGAATCACAGACAAAAAGACATACGGGAAGAAGACGAAGAAAAGGAAAAAAAATTAAAACCGTTTTATAAGTGGGGAGAGGAAAACTAGAGGCAAATGGCAAATAATGTAATGCGAGGGATGAGAGTTTATGATGGGTACTTGGTATGTCTCGGCTTGGTGTAGATCTCCCCGGCAACGGCACCAGAAATTCTTCTGCTATCTCTTGAGCTTGCGTTGGTTTTTCCCTTGAAGAGGAAAGGGTGATGCAGCAAAGTAGAGTAAGTATTTCCCTCAGCTTTTGAGAACCAAGGTATCAATCCAGTAGGAGACAACGCGCAAGCCACCGAATACCTGCACAAACAAACACCAACTTGCACCCAACGCGATAAAGGGGTTGTCAATCCCTTCATGGTTATTTGCAACATGAGATCTGATATAGATGGATAAACGGTAAAGTAATATTTTTGGTTTATGGAACAGAAAGTAAAAGATTGCAAAGAAAGTAACTAGGAAACTTAAATTGTAGATCGGAAACTTATATGATGGAAAATAGACCCGGGGGCCATAGATTTCACTAGAGGCTTCTCTCAAGATAGAAACTATTACGGTGGGTGAACAAATTACTGCCGAGCAATTGATAGAAAAGCGCAAAGTTATGACGATATCTAAGGAAATGATCATGAATATAGGCATCACATCTTTGTCAAGTAGACCGAAATGATTCTGCATCTACTACTATTACTCCACACATCGACCGCTATCCAGCATGTGTCTAGAGTATTAAGTTCATAAAGAACGGAGTAACGCCTCAAGCAAGATGACATTATGTAGAGGAATTAACTCAAGCAATATGATGAAAGCCCCATCTTTTTATCCTCGATAGCAACAATACAATACGTGTCGGTTCTCCTTCTGTTACTAGGATCAAGCACCGCAAGATTGAACCCAAAGCTAAGCACTTCTCCCATTGCAAGAAAAACCAAACTAGTTGGCCAAACCAAATTGATAGTTCGAAGAGACTTGCAAAGATATCAAATCATGCATATTAGAATTCAGAGAAGATTCAAACAATATTCATAGATAAGATTATCATAAATCCACAATTCATTGGATCTCGGCAAACACACCGCAAAAGAGTATTACATCGAATAGATCTCCAAGAACATCGAGCAGAGCTTTGTATTGAGAATCAAAGAGAGAGAAGAAGCCATCTAGCTACTAGCTATGGACCCGTAGGTCTGTGGTAAACTACTCACGCTTCATCGGAGAGGCAATGGTTTTGATGTAGAAGCCCTCCATGATTGAATCCCCCTCCGGCAGGATGCCAGAAAAGGCCCCTAGATGGGATCTAACGGGTACAGAAGGTTGCGGCGGTGGAAAAGTGGTTTTGTGGATCCCCTGGAAGTTTTGGGATATTTGAGAATATATAGGAAGATCTAGGTCAAGGGGTCACCAAGGGGCCCACAAGGTCAAGGGGCGCACCCTACCCCCCTGGGCGCGCCCTCCACCCTTGTGGCCACCTCGTGGCTCTTCTGACTTGCACTCCAAGTCTCGTGGGTGTCTTCCGGTCCAAGAAAAATCATCGCCAAAGTTTCATTCCGTTTGGACTCCATTTGGTATTCCTTTTCCGTGAAACTCTAAAACAAGGAAAAAAGCAGGAACTGGCACTGGGACCTAGGTTAATAGGTTAGTCCCAAAAATCATATAAAATAGCATATTAATGCATATAAAACATCCAAAACAGATAATATAATAGCATGGAACAATCAAAAATTATAGATACGTCGGAGACATATCCGTGCCTCTCCGATGATGTGTGAGTAGTTCATCATAGACCTACGGGTCTGTACTAAGTAGCTAGATGGCTTCCTCTCTCTCTTTTGATTCTCAATACAATGGTCTCTTGGACATCTATTTGATGTAACTCTTTTTGCGGTGTGTTTGTTAAGATCCGATGAACTTTGAGTTTATGATCAGATCTATATCCATGAATATTATTTGAGTCTTGTTTGATCTCTTATATGCATGATTATTTATAGCCTCATATTTCTTCTTCGAATCTTTGGTTTAGTTAGGCCGACTAGCTCGATTTTTCTTGCCATGGGAAGCGGTGCTTTATGATCGGTTCGATCGTGCGGTGTTCTTTCCCAGTGACAAGGGGCAGCAATACATGCATGTATCGTTGCAATTAAGGATAACAAGATTGGGGCTATTCCTACATGAATAGATCTCGTCTACATCATGTCATCATTCTTATTGCATTACTCCATTTCTCCATGAACTTAATACACTAGATGCATGCTGGATAGAGGTCGATGTGTGGAGTAATAGTAGTAGATGCAGGCAGGAGTCGGTCTACTAATCTTGGATGTGATGCCTGTATAATGATCACTGCCTTGGATATCGTCATAACTATTCGATTTTCTATCAATTGCCCAAAAGTAATTTGTTTACCCACCGTGTGCTATTTCTTGAGAGAAGTCACTAGTGAAATCTACGGCCCCTGGGTCTATTCTTTATCATATTTGCTTTGAGATCCATTTTTATTTGCTTTTGTTTTCAGATCTATTATTCTAAAAACCCAAAAATACTTTGCTGCACTTTTTATTTGCATCTTTTATTACGTGTTTTATTGACATCTATTTATCCAATCTATCACAATTTTTATCGCGTCAACTTGACAATTTCCTACGTTGTTACCCATAAGAGGGATTGACAACCCCTCATAAGCGTCGGGTTGCAAGTATTTGTTCGTTGTGTGCAGGTACCATTTACATAGTGTTGCTTGGTTCTCCTACTGGATTGTTAACCTTGGTTTCATAACTGAGGAAAATACCTACCGTAGTTGTGCTGCATCCTCCCATCCTCTTTGGGGAAATACCGACGTAGTTCAAGCGACATCAGATTGCGCCGCACTTGTCGCCACGATGCAGTCACGTGCGACATGATGGAGTTATGCACTGCAAAAACCGGCATCCAGGCGTGCCGATATTCCAGGCCGTCTGGCCTCCCCATTAATTCCCGTGGCCATTACAACCTTTGAATCTTCAACCTTTCGATCACGCCCGACAACACAACAAGCACACCATGACGACACATACACAAAGGATGTCTAGCGGCGCTCCAACATAGTTTGACGTGCATCATGTGGACACCCATGTGAGGGAGAAGGACCTCTCGATGGTGTACACCATCAACCCGGCCGTGGTGGAGGACTCCATCTGTCAGTACAACAAACATTTATGTTTGTTACCCGAACTTATACACAGGCGTGTTGGCATCAAATAACTACACCAACGTGCAAAGCAAGGCCAAACCAGAGAAGCGGCTCTTTGTGAGATCAAAGGGCGGATCAAGAAGACCAAGACAAGACAAGACAAGACGGAAGGGCATCACCTTAGGGGGGCTTCCTTTGCCGGGCAGGAGAGCCTGGCCGGGTCGAGGCCATCCCTGGGACGAGTCCAAGATTTCCCTGGCAGGCTTGCTGGGTCCGCCGAGGGCAAATCTCCCTGCCAAGGCACCACCACTCCACCGCTCCACCGCATCGCCACACAAATCAACTATCAGTGTGGTGTCGAGCCCCCAAGTGATTAAGTGGCTTCTACTAAGCACGTGGCAGCCATTTGGAAGACAAATTATCCTCATATGAGACCCATCCAGAGGCGTGTCAAGCAGATAAGCAGAAGATGGTTAAGCGGCATGGCAGGCTCGCCGGGCCGCATCCTCATCATGACACCTAGCAGTGCATTTAATGCACTTTTTCCTAACTGCTAGAGTTAGATATGATAGCACCGTTAGCTATCTATTCATTAGATAAAGATTGTTTTGCCACTGTGGTCACCCCTTAAACTATAAAAGAAGGTTCATGGCAATAGAGCAAAGGATCCAGACCCTTGCATACTTGTATGCGCGTAGCTGTTTTGCCCGAGGCTACCTTGCCGGGCTCGAGCGTTGCGCGTTCCTTGGGTTCTTCCATCAAATCCACCAAAGCAGGAGTAGGGTTTTACGCCTCACGGCGGACCAAACCTGGGTAAAAACCACTAGTGTTATCGTCGTCGTGTTGTTTCATGGCCTCCGCTCTTTGTGTAACGTGATCCTTCCCCTTGCCGAACAAAAAAGGGGCCCGTGGCCCCATAGGTGATCGTGTTCCACCACGACATCTTTGGCGAGCCAGGTAGGGGGAAGCGCTTGCGCGAACCCGAGGTTGTGAACAGCGCGTCAATCATCATCATCGTCATCTTCGTCCATGGCGCCCAAGGAGAAGCCCGGCACGGCAGCTCGCCCTTCCACTTTGAAGTCCCCTTCGCACATAGCCGCTGACGCCGTAGGCACTACGGCGGCGTTGGGAGAAGCGGGTGCCGTAGGTGACACAACCAGCGCGGGTGGCGCTGTCGTTGTGTCCCCTGTGGTCGAAGCTGGAGCAGAAGACGCCGAGCGAGGGCGACATCAACAACATCCCGACGGCCATAACCCACAGACCATGGGCGGGGAGAACGTTCAATCTCCACCTCCCGGCCATGATAGCGGGCGCAGCCGCAGTGACAACACCCGCTCTGGTGCAAGCCGTGATCCTCCGGCAGCACCTGCCACAGGTGCGACTACTGGGCACGTGCCTCGCCAAGAGCAAGGCAGGCAAGACCAAGAACCGAACGGGGTCGTCGATCCCCAAACGCTCCCCACTCATCGCCCAACCGCCCTGGCGACCGGCTCACGACGGCAAGAACGCGACGACGCCCCTGCTGGTGTTACCAGGAGTCGAGCGGCGTCATGATCTGCCTCATAATCTATGCCTAGCACGGCTACGGAAGCCATGGCGCGGGCCCAACTCCTATTGAGATTTCCACCAGGAGCTGATCAAATGGATGAGTGGAGAGCCACCATCCAGAGCTTGATCGGCTTCGCCGAAGCTGAAGAATCTCTGCGGGCAGAGCCATCGCAGTACTCGCGGACGACGACAGCAGCTCGGACTGCTGGCCGTGTTGAGGGGGCCACACTAATGGTGCAGTCCCCTCCGCGGCAGCAAACCCAGAGGCAGCAACAAGAGCAATGCGACCACGAGCCTGACGAAGCATCGATGACCTCATCTGATCCACGGGCCCATTGACATCAGCGACAGGTCCTGGAAGATCGGCGGAGGGAAGATGCGCGCATCACTATATAAACGGCACTGGGAGACCCGCCGTCAATAGCGCAATGGCCCAGACGTCGACGAACCTTCGCCCAGTGAGGGCAGGTACTTACCTTTCGAGGTTGGGTGTCTTGCCTTCACTCGCGAGCTGCGGCAAGTCCGTTGGTCATCTGCCCGCGTCTTCAAACTTGAGTTGCGAGAGAAATATGATGGAAAGCTGAACCCGGCAGAGTTTTTGAGCATCTGCACAATTGTTGTTCATGCCGCCGGGGGGAGAGATGAGAAGGTGTTCGCCAACTACTTCCCTTTGGCGCTCAAGCCAATTGTGAGGTCGTGGCCGATGCACCTGCCAGAGAATTCCATTTCATCGTGGGTTGACCTATGCAATGAATTTGTTGGTGCCTTCACGGGCGGCCATCAAGAACCAGGACGGCCCAGTGATTTGCAAGTCCTTCTACGGAAGGAAGGAGAGATCTTGCGAAAGTACATGCAGAGATTCAGTTGAGTGCACCGCAACATCCCAGAGATACACCCGGCAGCTGTGATTGCCGCGTTCCATTCGAACATGCACAAGAGGAGGATCCGTTCCAGAATGAACAGCCGGCTGCCCAAGCCTGTCAATGAGTTATACACCTTGGCAGATAAATGTGCTCGTGTGGAGGAAGGAAGGCGACTCCCTGGGTAGGAGGATACCATCAAGGTCGATTCAGAGGATGACGACGAGGCCACTAACCCGAAGAGGAAAAACCGGAAGCGTAACAAGAAGCGCAAGGAGAAGTCAGTGCTGGCCATTGAGGGTTCTAGCAACCCTAGTACCGGCAAGAAGTCCAAAACCGAAGCCCCCGACAAGGAAGGTGCTGCGTGTGCTGATTGCCGGGAGGCTGCGGCAGTAGAGAGAGCTGGGAAGTCCGATGGGCCATACTGCAAAATCCACCGCACTAGGTTCCATGATCTCCAAGAGTGTCATCGGGTCGAGCAACTTGCCAAGAAGCAGAAGGCTGAGTATGAGAAGCGCGATAAAGAGAGAGACCAAGAAGGTACTGGTTGGAAGAGTTGTGGTGGCAGGGGAGGCCACCGCGGCAAGGCCCTATAGCAGAAGGAAACGCCTACTAGAGGCCGTGAAAAGAAAGAAGGAGACGATGACAGTGAAGAAGAAACTAGTGAGCAAGAATTCCAGAAAGCAACTGAAGCCATGTGCATTGATGGAAGGGCATCCTTGCACTCCTCTCATCGCTAGCTCAAGCAGTGGGCACGTGAAGTCAATGTCGTGGAGACAGCTGCGTATTCTCGGAAGCCGCTTAAATGGTCCTGCACGCCTATCATCTTTGATGAAGAGGATCACCCTGATCGCACCACCGCGTTAGGATATTTGCCATTGTTGGTTTCATTAACGATCCACAACCTCAAGGTCACAAATATGCTAGTTCACGGTGGGGCTGGTTTGAATCTAATATCCCCCAAGGTGATCAGCAAACTACAGATATCTGATAAAGAGCACAAGGATACTGGAACGTTCCAAGGAATCAACCCCGTCAGGAGTCGTCCTAAGAGGAAGATTACACTGCCGGTAACATTTGGCGGAGAACTGAATTACCGGACCGAGAGGGTTGTGTTTGACGTCATTGAACTTCCCTTACCATACAATGGGATTCTTGGTTGTCCAGCTTTGGCAAAATTCATGGCAGCATCTCACTATGCCTACAACACTTTAAAGATGCCAGGGCCGATGGGCGTCATTTCCATCCCATTAGATGAGAAGGATGCACTCATATGTGTAGATCAGATGTATCGGGATGCAGTAGCAGCTGAGGCTACAGCAGTGACAGCTCCCGCCACGGAAACAAAGAAGGGAAACAAGGCTAGTAGAGATGCCGATAAGGAATCCGGGAAGCGCGCCTCTCCGGAGTGCGCTGCACCTGTTGATGACTTGCCGGAGAGTTCCACTAGTAAGAAGTCCAAGATTGCCTCACCTGCTCTGAAGAAGGTCCTGGCAAGGCAGGATGGCACTAATGGTACGTTCACCATCGGTGCCACCCTTGACGACAAATAGGAAAGCGCGTTCGTTGCCTTCTTGCGGGCGAATGTCAATGTGTTTGCTTGGGAACCATCTGACATCCCCAGCATTCCCAGGGAGGTAATCGAGCACCACTTTGTTGCCTGTCCTCATGTCTGACCCGTCAAGCAGAAGGTCAGGAAGCAAGCTTTGGAACGGAAACATTTTATTGCCGAGGAGATCAAGAAACTTGAAGCAACTGGTTTAGTCAGAGGAGTATTGCATCCAACACGGTTAGCAAACCCAGTGGTAGTGCACAAGGCAAACGGGAAATGGAGGCTTTGCATAGACTTCACAAACCAAAACAAGGCATGCCCGAAGGATCCTTTTCCCTTGCCGCGCATTGATCAGATTGTGGATTCCACTTCCGGGTGTGATCTGCTCTCCTTTTTGGATGCATACTCTAGGTACCATCAGATATTCATGTCCAAGGAAGACGAAGAGAAGACCGCGTTCATAACTCCATGCGGCATGTACTGCTTTGTACGGATGCCCTTCGGGTTAAAGTGCCAGATCCACTTTTGCAAGAGCAATACAAATTGGTTTTGAGCCTCAGCTGCACAGGAATATAGAAGCTCACATGGATGATACAGTGGTCAAAACCAAGGACATATCAACACTCATTCAAGATTTGGAAGAAACCTTTGCGAACTTGCGCAAGATAAACCTAAAGTTAAACCCTGAGAAGTGTGTGTTCAGCATACCCTCCGGCAAGCTACTTGGCTTCTTTGTGTCTCACCAAGGGATAGAGGCTAACCCCGACAAGATCAAGGCAATTGAGCAGATTTAGGCACCCAGGACTGTCAAGGATGTTAGGCATTTAACTAGATGCTTGCCGCGTTGAGTAGGTTCATTTCAGAGTCTGACGAGCATGCCTTGCCTTTCTTCAAAATTCTGAAGAAGTCAGGGCCAATGAAGTGGACCCCAGAGGCAGAAGCAGCACTGCAAGACCTGAAGGCGTACCTTTCCTCTGCTCCCACCTTAGTCGCTCCTAGGCCACAAGAGCTGTTGCTGCTATATTTAGCGGTGATGAATCAAGTGGTTAGTGCAGCGCTGGTGGCGCAGCGGGAAACGGATGAAGAAGCAGCTGCGACAGCTGTTCCCTCCAGAGGTGAAACTGAACCAGTCATGGCAGGATTAGACACAGATCAGGAGAAATTAGAGCAAGTTTGCGAAGGAAGTTCCAGGCCCATGGCAAGGAAGAAAGTGGTGCAATGGCCTGTATACTTTGTCAGCTCCATGTTGCAGGGGCTAGGTCAAGGTATTCTGGGGTGCTAAAGTTGATCTTCGGCCTCATCATGGTCTCGAGGAAACTACACCACTACTTCCAAGCCCATGAAATCACAGTTGTCACTCATTTCCCATTGCAGCGCGTACTGAGGAACATCGAAGCCACTGGAGGATAGTTGAATGGTCACTAGAGTTATCAAGCTTTGGCCTAAAGTACGAAAGTACCTCGACCATTCAGAGCAGAGTATTGGCGGAGTCCATTGCAAAATGGACACCCACTCCAGATGAAGAAATGCCAGAGACAGTTATCCCCGGCAAGGAAGCGCTCCAAGAATGGATCATGTATTTCGATGGTGCTTTCTCGTTGCAAGGCGCTGGGGCTGGCGTGCTTCTTGTTGCATCCACCGGAGAGGACCTCAAGTATGTGGTTCAAATGCACTTTCCCCGGGAGAAGCAACCAACAACACTACTGAGTATGAAGGGCTCCTTGCGGGGCTCAGAATCACATCGGAGTTGGGAATCAAGAAGTTGACCATTCATGGAGATTCATAGCTTGTGGTGAGACAAGTCAACAAGGATTACCAGAGCCCATGGATGGAGGCGTATGTAGAGGAAGTCATAAAATTGGAAGAGCACTTTGATGGATTACAAACAGAGCACATGATGCGTGCGGAGAATAGCATTACTGATTATTTATCAAAGTGTGCATCACAAAAGCTGCCTGTGGAACCAGGAAATTCTGTCCTCCACTTGACTCGACCTTTAGTATCACCATTGATGATGGCCAGAAAAAGGAGGAAATTGGACTCTGGTAAGTATCTCCCGGCAGAGCTTCCCGAAGCCGCTGGTAGAGATGCTGCCGGGAACCACTCCACTTTAGTTGGTGAGCAGCACTCTCCCGCTGAGCCACAAGTTCTTTTGGTCGAGGTGAGTGCGCCTATGAACGAGGAGGTGTCGTTTTCCCTCGTTGTTGATCCTCGGGCTCCAACTTGGGCGAAGCACATAGTCCACTACCACTACTGGAATCAGCTTCTTTGTCGTCCGCCATGGCGGATGGCAAAGGCATGGATCACGGACGGCAAACGTCTTTGTCGTCTGCCAGCAGACAGCAAACTGTCCGTCTGAACACGTGCCAGCAAAGGCCTTCTTTGTCGTTCGCTTCCACTAAGCGGACCGCAAAGGATTTTGCCGTCCGCCACCCTAGGTCAGCAGACGGCAAAGACAACGGACGGCAGTGCGGTGGCGTGAGAGCCGTTAGGGGGTTAACGGCGCTCTTTGCCGTCTGCCAGCGGACGGCAAAGAGTCAAAGTTCTTTGCCGTCCGCTGACAGACGGCAAAGAGATCAGCTAGGCAGTGCTGGGAAGCTGCCACGTGGCCAGCTATGCCGTCCGCTGGCAGACGGCAAAGTTATTTGAATCTTTGCCGTCCGCCAGCAGACGGCAAAGTGACCAAATAGGCAGCCAGTGTTCCCAGGTTTTACAGGTAGCTGCCACATGTCCCCTTTGCCATCTGCTAGCGGATGGCAAAGGTCTCTGCCGTCAGCTAGCAGACGGCAAAGAGGCTACATATCCCCTGTTTTTATTTGAATCCATTTAATTTCACAGGAATTCACACACAGATATACATATTTTTTTTCACATGCACAGCAGACATATGATGTATCCAACACATAGCTCCATCCATGACAACATACATACATAATAAGAAACAGAGTTCCATCCATACATATTACAGTAACATCACAATGTTCATCCAACACATTGTTCCATGCATCCATATAACAAGTTCCACATATTTCATCGATACAAACGAAAAAAAGAAAAGGGAAACAAGCACTCCATCCATGCAAGCTTCCATATAGTGAATTAAATCTGCAAAATGGGAAACAAGAAAGTTAGAAGAAGAAGACTAGAATCAAAAGAAGAAGAAGAAAATGAAGAAGAAGAAGAAGAAGTAAGCATACTTAGGTAAAATGGAGCTAACCTAGCTAATTGTGCCATTTTTGAGTGAACTAAGCATATTATGCCATTTTATAGATATAACTTAGAGCTAACTTCATTTTGGAGAAAAGAAGAAAACTAGAAGAAGAAGACTAGAAGAACTTCTTCTTTTCTTCTTCTTCTTCTTCTTCTTCTTCTTCTTCTTCTTCTTATTTTTCTTCTTCTTCTTTTCTTCCTATTCCTTCTTTTCTTCCTCTTCCTGGATTTTCTTCATCTTATTATGTCATTTGTGGACTAAATAGGCTAAATTATGTCATAAATGGACTAAATAGGCTAAATAAGAAGAAAAATGCCATTTTTGAGCTTACCTAGCTAATTATGCCATTTTGACCTAACTAAGCATATTATGAGATATAACTTAGAGCTTACTTCATTTTGGAGAAGAAGAAGAAGAAAACTAGAAGAAGAAGAAGAAGAAGACTAGAAGAAGAAGAAGCAGGAGAAAAGAAGAACTTCTTCTTCTTTTCTTCCTATTCCTTCTTTTCTTCCTCTTCCTTGATTTTCTTCATCTTATTATGTCATTTGTTGACTAAATAGGCTAAATTATGTCATAAATGGACTAAATAAGAAGAAAAATGCCATTTTTGAGCTTACCTAGCTAATTATGCCATTTTTGACCTAACTAAGCATAGATCTTCTTCTTCTTCTAGTCTTCTTCTTCTTCTCCTTCTTCTTCTTCTTCTTCTTCTTATTTTCTTCCTATTCCTTCTTTCCTTCCTCTTCCTTGATTTTCTTCATCTTATTATGTCATTTGTGGACTAAATAGGCTAAATTATGTCATAAATGGACTAAACACGCTAATTAAGAAGAAAAATACTATTATCACGGAGGTGTAGGAATGGTCGGGGCTGCGCCAGTGCCAGACGGAGGTGAAGGACCGGTCGGGGTTCCGGCATTGGCAGAAGGAGTGGTCGATGCTTGTTGAGAGCCATGTTGCACCAAAGATCATTTCCCATAATGTCTCGTTAGCAAGTTCATAAACTGAAATGTGAATAGTAGCAAGCAACGACCATTCAAATCAAACTCACCGTGGTCGCCGGAGCAATCTGGGGCATCGGCGGAGGGGCCTGACCGTTTTTCTCGCACAAGCTCTGCACATTTGGTTCTCACGAGTCAGTCATATTAGATAGTAATGCGAACATTACGTGCATGATTGGGCTAATATGCACGAGAAACGTACCATGATGAGCTCGTATAGGGCCCGGTTAGCGCTGTCGTTCCGGTTCCTCTCCTCCTCCAACAGCTTAGCCGTCCTCTCCTCCATCTCCCTCTCCCTCTCCTCCGCCTCCCTTTGTGCCTCCCTTTTGCCTCCTCCACAAGCTCCTTTGTCTTTAATCTCTCTTTCTCAACAATAGCATGCAACACGCCACTCCTCGTTAGCATTGTAATCATCGACGGACGCACACACAATGTAATGGAGGAAAGGTGAGAGAGTTTGTATAACTAACCGCCATGGCGATCTCCGCGGCCGTGCACGAGGCGTTATCTCAGGATCAGAGCTACTCAGGCGCTTCTTGATCTGCGGGAGAGTCTTAAGACAACGTATCAGTCCATCACCAATGGCTAGAGAGCCATCGGACCTCCCGCCACCAGATATCATCACCAGCTCTATATCAAAAGGATCCTGGCTCAGGTTAAAGTCCTCCCCTTTCCTCGCCTTCCCCATCGTGTCTGTACTTCACAAGCTTGTGGTGGGAGGTCTTGTTGGTGAAGCTCTCTGGATCATCTAGGTCAGACACCGTGAATGGCTTGGCCTTCTTGTACGGGGCCATATGGGCCATGCCATAGAGGTCGAGCAGACCTGGCACAGGCTTCTTGTGGTGGTGCGCCTGAGAGAGAGGAACAAAATAGTAGTTAAGGGCTCAAGCTAGCATGAAGAATGATATTGCTATGTAAATAGGTCATTTTGGAGCTAAGAAAGGTTATTATGTCATTTTCGAGGAAAATAAGCTAAGTTTAGGTCATTTTCGAGGTAACCAAGATTATTATGCCATTTTTGACCAAAGTATGCTAATTATGTCATTATTGAGCTATCCAAGGTTATTATTTCATTTTAGAGCTAACTATAGCATATTTAGGCATTCTATAGAGCTATCTAAGGTTATTATGTCATTTTAGAGCTAATTATGTCATGAATGAACTAGCTAAGATTAGTTTAGGTCGTTATTGAGCTATCAAAGGTAGTTATGCCTTTTTTAACTGACTAAAGCATATTAAGTCATTTTATAGAGCTATCTAAGGTTATTATGTCATTTTAGAGCTAAATATGTCATAAATGAACTATCTAGCATGAAGAATGAATTGCATGAATCATGTAGCAAACCACATACCCAGTTCTCCCCGTACTCAAATAGGTTGGAGCTCCGTTGATGGTGTGGCACACCTTCCATTTGGTCGCGCTTATCCTTGTCCCTTTGGTGTTCGACTTCCCATTGGGCAGAGCACCACGCATCCACCAACGCCTCCCAACAGTCCATCTTATCCACACACCATCTCGGGGGCACCTAAGTGAGTCAAGAGAAATTTCAGCGCTACGCCTATGAATCAAATCAAGAAAACTAAGTTCAAGGCCTTAAGAATAGGTAATTACCTGCATGTACTTCTCCTTACTCAGAAACTTGCCGCGACACTTCTGCTTGCCCCTCCTAATACCCTTCGAGGCGTAGTAGTCTCGAACGGCCTGCACCCGAGCCTCGTGCCTTAAGTTCTGAAGTAGGCGCTTGCACTCGTTTTCGATAACCATACACGCGGCCTCCTGCTATCCCTCTGAAACCCTGTAGAAGGTCTGCAATCAAACAAGACAACACTTATTAGTACAATCACTAGGTAGTGTTGATTTTTAATTTCGTAAATGAGAAATTACCCAAAACCGACGGAACACAATGTCGGCCACCGTCTCGCACAAGACACCATCGACCCTCTCCTCCGGCAGGGCTGGGGCAACCGAGTACAGCTCCTAGGTCAGTGCTAGCTATGGAACCTGACCCTCACCGGGCAACGTCACCCACCCAGGGAAGTGCTGCCGGCAAAGCACACCAAGGACCTGGTTGGGCCTACGGGAACCACGGGGGCGTACCCAGCCCCTGCAGTATGACAAGGCCAACGCATTACATATTAATTTGAAGGAACATGAAGGCAAAAGGTTAAAAAATAGTAAATGCACTTACTTCAACCCTTTAGGCGCAATCAACCACCTCTAGTCGGGGGTCGTCGGGACGGGCGGGAGCTTTGTACGGCCATGCTTGTTGACCTTCTTGCCCTTCTCAACTAGCTCTTCGTCGATGTAGCTATCATCTGAAAAGGTGTCCTCACTACCATCCTCCGAGCCACTAGCCTCCGGAGTCTCGTGGGCCGAAGACCCCGTGACCGGAGTCTTCTGGGACGAAGACCCCATGGCCGGAGTCTTCTGGGACGAAGACCCCGTGACCGGACTCACGTGGGGCGAAGGATCGGCGACCCGAGTCTGGTCGGGGGAAGGATCAACGACCGGAGGCTCATGGACCGGAGTCCAAGACGGGTCCACGTCAGACGGAGCACTCCTGTGGTCGGGTGAATCAGCTGAGGGTGGCGGCGAGGAAGGCGTAACAACCTTCCTACCTCTCCCGCTGCCACGTCCACCTCTAGCAGGATTCTTCGTCCTCCCCCGACCTCTCCCAGCCGAAGAAGAAGTGCCCGCCGCAGTTGTCTGCATACTGTCTAGCAGCGCTCTCCGGAGGGGCTGGGCTGGAATAATGGAACCACCCCTCCCAGTAGTGCCCGCAGGAGGATCGGGGCGCTCTGGACCCTTGCCCACCATCCTGTCAACACCTTCAATGACAAAAAGTAAACGAAATTAGTACAACATAAAAAATTTGGATACCTGACATGAACATAATAATATGTATATAATTTAAGTGTATCATAATAAAAATACACCCGATCGACACAAATATATATGGGGTTGGGGTGTGGTGTCAGGTTGTCGGGGTGTCGGGGGTCGGGGTGTGAGTGTCGTGCCGAGGTGTCGGGGTGTGGGTCGGGGTGTCGTGCCGAGGTGTCGGGGTCGGGGTGTGGGTCGGGGTGTGGTGTCAGGGTGTCGGTTGGTCGGGGGTCGGGATCGGGTTGTGGTGTCAGGGTGTCGGGGGTCGGGGTCGGGGTGTCGGGGTGTTGGGTGACGGGGGTCGGGTCGGGGTCGGGGTCTCTTTTTTCGTTTTCTTCTTCTCTTCTTCTTCTCCTCCTCTCCTGTTTCTTCTTCTTCTTCTTCTTCTTCTTCTTCTTCTTCTTCTTCTCCTCCTCCTCTTCTCTTTCTTCTTCTTCTTCTTCTTCTTCTTCTTCCTTCTCCTCCTCCTCCTCCTCCTCTTCTTCTTCTTCTTCTTCTTCTTCTTCTTCCTTCTCCTCCTCCTCCTCCTCCTCTTCTTCTTCTTCTTCTTCTTCTTCTTCTTCTTCTTCCTCTTCTTAAACGTAGCACTAATTAACCTAAAACAAAACAGGAAAAAACTACACCTAAACCTAGCTATTCTTCTTCTCCTCCTCTTCTTCTAATTATTCTTAGTTTTTTTCATGACTAAACATAAACCTAAGACTAAACTAAACCTAAGACCAAACTAAAAGTAAAATAAACATAACTAAATTAAGAACCAAACTAAGAGTAATCTAAACTAAATCTAAAACAAAACTAAAAGTAATCTAAACTAAAAAAACAAAAAAAGAGGAGAAGAGGGGTGCAGCCGGGGCTCACCTGCGGCACGCCCGGGGCGCCGGGTGGCGGGGTTGCTCGGCGGCGGAGGGGCGCTGTACGGGCGGAGGGGGCGCCGGGCGGTGGTGGCGACGGGGCGGCAGGGCTTCGGGGCGGTGGGGTGGCACTGGCCAGGCGGAGGGGGTGCCGGGAGGTGGTGGCGACAAGGCCGCAGGGCTCCGAGGCAGCGGGGTGGTGCTGCGGCAGGGTGGGGCGGCGGCAGCGTGGGGGGCGGCGGCGGGGCGGCGCTGGTCGGGCGGAGGGGCGCCAGGCGGTGGTGGCGACGGGGTCGTAGGGCTCCGGGGCGGCAGGGTGGTGCTGCGGCGGGGTGGGGTGGCGGCAGCGTTCGGGCGGCGGCGGTGTTCGACGGTGGAGTTGCGGGTGCGGGCGCGGTTGAGTTGGGGGCGCGGGCGCGGTTGAGTTTGGGAGAGAGGGAAGAGAGAGGGGGTGGGGCCGAAGAGACAGAGAGCGAGCATAGGATGGGGGAGACGGCCGTTAGCTGGGCCATTTCTTTGCCGTCCGCCAGCAGACGGCAAAGTTCCAGAAGGCAGACAGCAAAGACCAGGCAGACGGCAAAGAAGCTGACCTAGCCACGCCGTGCCCTATGGGGCCCACCTGGCCCTTTTCCGTCTGCCTTCTAGCTCTTTGCCGTCAGCCAGCTGACGGCAAAGAAAAAGCGGACGACAAATAGACTTTTTGCCATCTGCCCATTCTTTGCCGTCCGCTTTGTGGAAGCGGAAGCGGACGGCAAAGTTGGCAGACGGCAAATTACCAGATTCCAGTAGTGTACCTTCAAATAGGGGAACTTCCCGAAGAGCAAGAAGAAGCAGAAAGAGTAGCCAACGGTCCAGTATGTATCAGTTTGTCGATGACACTCTATACAAAAGGAGGCCAAACGGTGTGAAATTGAAGTGCATTTACCGGGAAGAGGGGCAGGAACTACTAGCGGAAATACACAAGGGCGTGTGCGGCTCCCATATTGGATCAAGAGCCTTGGTTAGAAAAGCTTTCCGGCAAGGTTTCTACTGGCCAATGGCCCTCCAAGATGCGATTGAGCTAGTCACCAAATGTGAAGCCTGCCAGGTCCACTCCAAGAACATCCATCAAGCAGCTCAAGCTCTCCAGACGATTCCTTTATCCTGGCCATTTTCGGTCTAGGGGCTCGACATCTTGGGCCCCTTCCCCCGTGCTACCGGGGGCTTTGAATTCTTGTACATTGCAATCGACAAGTTTACAAAGTGGCCAGAAGTGGAACCAGTGAGGAAGTAACCGCAAAGTCAGCTATGAAGTTCCTAAAAGGATTGGTGTGCCATTTTTGAGTACCCACTAGAGTGATCACTAATAATGGCACCCAATTCACGAGTCGCGCCTTCATGCAATACGTCCAAACGCTTGGAAGCAAGGTCTCCTTTGCCTCTGTGGCTCATCCTCGGTGCAATGGACAGGTTGAGAGGATGAACGCTGAAGTGTTGCGTGGACTCAAGACAAGAACTTTTGATAAGCTGAAGAAATGAGGCAGATGCTGGATCGATGAGCTGCCGGTGGTTCTTTGGTCCCTCCGTACGACACCGAATTGAGCCACCGGCCATACTCCCTTCTCCCTAGTATATGGGTCAGAAGCAGTGCTCCCCACGGAACTCATATACGGGTCGCCTCGAGTATTTGCCTACGATGAAGTAGAGCAAGAGCAGCACCGGCATGATGATGTCGTGCTCCTCGAGGAAGATCATCTCCGGGCTACTGTGTGTGCTGCATGCTACCAACAAGCCTTGCACCGCTATCATAGCCCCAAATTAATGCCCGGAGCCTTGAGGAAGGCGACCTTGTCCTTAGGTGCGTTCAATCCGCCAAGGGTTCCAACAAGTTGATGCCGAAGTGGAAGGCCCTTACCGGGTAGTACGAGTTACCAGACCTGGTGCAGTCTGTCTGGAGACCGAAGATGGCGCTAACATGCAAAACTCATGGAATATTGAGCATCTTCGTAAGTTCTACCCATAAGGCGCGGCTGCCGGACCAGTTCCCGGCAGACACCTTTTGGACAAGCCTTGCTGATGTGCATGTAACCCTTTGTACAAAGCCAGGCGCAGACCCTATGCAAAGATAATAAAAATGGAAGTGCTGGTGCCTAAAACTTGCATGCATGTTTAGTTTAGCATGAATTTTCCATGGTCATTTAGAAAGGATCATATGTTGTTGTGTTTTCCCTCTGTACTAATTACAGGGCCCCTGCCGTGGATGCAATCCCAATAAGGAGGAGTGGGAACAAGCTTGCATTTCGATCCCAGACAACACAAAACAGATAAGTTCTCTTTAAAATGTCCATAGTGTGCCTCCGTAAGGGGAAGACTTGTGCGTAGAAAAACCTTGTCGCCTTCAAAACATTTGTGCTCCCGTCCTGTGGTTCGAAGGTTACTTCGATCAGGATGGTCGCACTGGCATTTGGAAAATGAGGTTTGACAAGGGGTCGGTTTCCTTCCACACTCCTAAGCGCATCGGGCCAAGCCTTGCGGCAACGATGGAAGGAACTGGTAAGATAAATTGCCGGAAGACCTTGTTTACATGGAAGTATGGAGGAGTCACCCCTCTGCATAGATATGATACATGCACAAGTACCCGGCAAACATATCTTTTTTCACTAGTACGCGGATAAACAAGTACAGACCATACAGAGAACAAATATGGGTGAAAGAGATTATATATTTAAGACTAAAGTTTGGCAAATGCCTACATGTTTTAGATTGAAAAAAGATAAGTGCCCAGTAATCCCTTTCTTGTCCCTCTCCTCCTAGGAACTACAGTAGAAGGTGAAGAGGGTGAAAGGAGTGCATGGGCAGAAGCCCAGCCTGACCCCATCAGGGCTTGCGGGATGCAGCGTGACAAGATCCTGAGGGGCGGGAGCGAAGACAACGGATGGAGAGAGCGGTTAGGCGACGCTCTGGTCACCACCACCAGGACCAGTGGAACGCGGCAAGGTGGGCACCGGTAGGGCGGACGAAGCCGGAGCCCACGAGGAAGCATGTCGAGGCCCAGCTGGATGACTGCTGGAGGAGGCAAAGGCATCCACACCCAGCACCCTAGCAAATCGCTCTACCAGGGGAAGAAGACACAGGTGCAGATGGTGGTGCCGCTGGCGCCTTACTGACGGTGATGGTGCGCCTGAAGTTCAGCCGAAGTTAGAGCCGTCGTCCTCCCGTCGGCGCCATCATCATCGCCATCACTCTCCTCCTCGTCGATGTCGCTTGAGGAGGAGCTTTCATCGTCGGCCGAGCTTTCCGCGCAGCACCCTAAGCGAGCACCCGAACACCCGAGGACCTTGACGGAGAGTAGGGTGAAGTCCATTAACTTAAAATGGATAACATGCCCCGCCACCAAGCTATGGGCACGAGCAAAAGTTTTCCAGCCACGCCGGAGAAGCATGACATGAGGCGCGGGGAACTCTATGTCCGCCCGCATGCTGCCGTTACAACACCCATCATGTGCAGCGTTAGTCCCGGCGACTGTTCTACCTCCATTACCCTTGCAAAAGGGGTTGGAAGTCAAACACGGCTGCGCGGAGGCCCGCGCAGCTTGACAATGAACTCCAACGGCTGGTCCCCGACGTGGCCTTCATTCAGGACAGGGGTGGCTGGAGGAGGAGCATTCAGGGCGCCACCACGACCTCCTCGGCCCCGGGTGCCACGACGGTCGTGCCCTCGTCCTGCACTGCCACCTCGCGCGCTGGGCTCCGCCCCTACATCCTCTGCAGGGGAGGGATGCGCTGCCAAGAAGAGACCCTCGTCGCCACCGCTGGGGGGCAACCACGACCTCTTTCCCTCACCATAATGGAAGAGGGATGCGAGGAGAAGGAGAAGGAGGAGATGTGTGTGGGTGAGCCCTCCATCCGTGTTCCCTTTTATAGGGAGGCATGGCCGGAGGCTGGCTCCTCACCACCCAAACGGAAACCGCCCCACTCCACCACTCCAGCTCCTCTGCGTCACTGATGATGTACTGAATTGAAACCGCCCACTTGCGCCTATCCGTGGCGCCTAGATTTCTGCCATGGCACTCTCTCCCTGTGTGTCCGCCACCAACCCTGCGCAATGCGTGCAACGTATGTGGCGAAAACAGCAGGGATGGTGGGATGAATAGAATGGCTGTTACCTCCCCTTGAACATGGGATACCCCACCTCATCCTGCACGACACATGGAAAAACCAGAAACTAATTCAATCACAGGTTAATGAAGAAGCAAGGAAGATATCAAAGAAGAAGGAAATCCCTTTGCGGTTCGGCCAAAGTGTTCGCCTGTGTATTTGTTGGGGCCTACCACAACTATTCTCAACAGCACATATCGGCGAGGCCCGGGGGCTCCTATCGGTACAACAAACATTTACGTTTGTTACCCGAACTTATACACATGCGTGTTGGCATCAAATAACTACACCAACATGCAAAGCAAGGCCAAACCAGAGAAGCAGCTCTTTGTGAGTTCAAAGGGTGGATCAAGAAGACTAAGACGAGACAACACAAAAGGGCATCACCTTGGGAAGGCTTCCCTAGCCGGGCCAGAGAGCCTGGCCGGGTCGAGGCCATCCCAGGGACGAGTCCAAGGTTTCCCCGACAGGCTTGCCGGGTCCACCGAGAGAAAATCTGCCCGCCAAGGCACCACCGCTCCACCGCATCGCCGCGCAAATCAACTATCAGTGCGGTGTCAAGCCCCCAAGTGATTAAGTGGCTTCTAATAAGCACGTGACAGCCATTTGGAAGACAAATTATCCACATATGACACCCGTCCAGAGGCGTGTCAAGTAGATAAACAGAAGATGGTTAAGCGACACAGTAGGCTTGCCGGGCTGCATCCTCAGCATGACACCTAACAGTGCATTTAATGAGCTTTGTCCTAACTGTCAGAGTTAGGTATGATAACACTGTTAGCTATCTAATCATTAGATAAAGATTGTTTTGCCACTCTGGTCACCCCTTAAGCTATAAAAGGAGGTCCGTGGAAACATTGCGACGGATTCAGACCCTTGCATACTTGTACGCACATAGCTGTCTCCCCGTGGCCACCTTCTTGGGCTCGAGCGTTGCGTGTTCCTTGGGTTCTTCCATCAAATCCACCAAAGCAGTAGTAGGTTTTTACGCCTCACGGCGGCCCGAACCTGGGAAAAAACCACCAGTCTCATCATCGTCGTGTTGTTTCATGGCCTCCACTCTTTGTGCAACGTGATCCTTCCCCTTGCCGAACCACAAAGGGGCCCGTGGCCCCATAGGTGATCGTGTTCCACCACGACACCATCAATCGCTGACAATTGTTTACCACCAACCGTTTTCCCACAACACACACATCTTATTTGGAGAAATCGTCTGTGTTATTAACGGTCTTCCCACAAATTTCTAATTACTGACCTGTTTGTCATGTATCACACATATCTTGTTAAGTTGAACCATTTCTGTTGTCTTAGCTCATCGCAAACAGTTCATCCGAGTGAGTTGTGTGCCGTCTACCGATCACACCTTAATCTGGCTGACCGTTTCTGTTGTGTTGGCTAATCACAAATAGTTCATCTGACTGAACTGTATGCCGTATATATATCACACACACCTTCATCTGGCTGACCATTTATGTTGTTCTAGCTCATCGCAAACAGTTTGTATGGATCAACTGTATGCCATGTATCGCACACACAACTCGAATCTGAATTGTACCTGATATCTCCGCCATCGCACACAATTCGTCTTATTGGTGACGGTTTTATTACAGTACCATTTGCGATTCATGCGTCGCACATAGTTTGGTCGAAGGGTCTCTTATTCATGTGTCGTGTTAGTAGCATCCTGCACTACTGCATAGAACATATTGAAAATCTAGATAAAAAGATTCGTAATCAATTAACTCAATTTGGCTCAAAGGTAGGAACTACATTGAAGATGTTAAAAGAGAAGGAACCGATAATTAATAAGAGAATAGAACAGAGTCCTTATATAATTCATAAGTTGGAAGAAGTCATTAATAATTTAGGTTCCACTTTTTCTTCCGTTAGAACTATTGAAAGGACTCCTCCTAATAATAATTCCAAGTTTATGTATGTTCCTAAGAATAGAGGTGCCACATGTAGTAAATGGAATGAAGATCTTAAAATGATTAGTGTGCACCGCAACTTCATTGAGTTGATAAAGGAACCCTTAATTGAAAACACATTCCTCAACTTTGACCCTAGGAGTGACATTATTAAAAATATGTATGCTAATCCCCCTAGGAGGTGTGGATGTATAATTGAGGATTTGGAGGCTAAAGATGATAATACTTGAAACATGTCTTATGCTTAGCTAGGGGCGTAAAACAATAACGCTTGTTGGGAGGCAACCCAATAATTATCTTAATTATCTTAATTTTCTTTCTTCTTTTGAGTGCTAACAAAATTATACTACTGTTATGATTGTGTTTTTGTGTTTTAGTTAGTGTTTGTGCCAAGTAAAGCCTTTGGGATGATTTGGTTGATAGTTGACTTAATTTTGTGAAAAAGCAGAAACTTTTGCGCCCAGTACTAGAATTTTTATAATTCACTAGAACATGATAAAATTCTAATTGTTTACACATTATTGATATACAAATTTCGCACGTTGTCTTAATTTGTCAGATTTTTTGTAGTTAAAGAAGTATAGTGTTTGTTCATATCATTACCGAATGTTCTGTTTGAGACAGTTTCTGTTTTCTATTGCATAGTTTGCTTGTTTTAATGATGCTATGAATTGTATCGAGGGGTACAAGTCATGAAGAAGTTAGAAGCTTCAATAAAATGAGGCAAGGGGAAACCCTTTCATTCAAAAAAATGAAGAAGTTAGAATACAGTAGGTATTATGCAAGAATAAAATATGAATGGGTTCATAACAGTACTTAAAGTTTATGATATGCTTACTATACTAACGGATCTCACGAGGTTTCTGTTGAGTTTTGTGTGCCAAAGTTTTCAAGTTTTGGGTGAGGTCATGATGGATGAAGTAATAAGGAGTGGCAAGACCCTAAGCTTGGAATGCCCAAGGCACTCCAAGGCAATATTCAAGTAGACCCAAGCATCTAGGCTTGGGGATGCCTTGGATGGCATCCCCTCTTTCGTGTACACTCCATTGGTATACTACTTGGAGCTATATTTTTATTCATCACATGATATGAGTTTTGCTTGGAGCATCTTGTATTATAGTAGTCTTTGCTTTGTTTGCTTTTTAGTTTTCCACAATCATTGGTTTCCGCACACACCTTTTGAGAGGGACACACATTTATTCGTGATTTCTTAGAATACTCTATGTGCTTCACTTATATCTTTTGAGATAGGCAGTTGCTCCAGTGCTTCACTTATATCTTTTAGAGCACGGTTGTGGTTATATTTTAAAGAAATAGTTGCACTCTCATCCTTCACTTATATCATTTTAGAGTATAGTAAATATTAATGGCAATATGCACATGTTACGAAATTGGTTTTGATATGATAGGTATTCAAGAGGGATATAATAAAAACTTTCATGTAGATCACTGAATATGATAAGTTTGATTGCTTGCAATAGTTTTGCGATATTAAGATGGTAATATGTGGGGTACTAGTGGCTGATCTTGGTTTAGTAAGAATATTTGTGTTAAGGTTTGTGATTCTCGAAGCATCGTATAGTCTCCCGTTATGCGATAAAGTTGGAGCATGATTTATTATTAACTGTCTACCTTATGAGTGGCGGTCAGGGACGAGCGATGGTCTTTTCCTACCAATCTATCCTCTAGGGGCATGCGTAGTAGTACTTTGCTTCAAGGGCTAATAAACTTTTACAATAAGTATGTGAGTTCTTTATGACTAATGTGAGTCCATGGATTATACGCACTGATATGTCTCCAACGTATCTATAATTTTTATTGTTTTATGCTCTTATATTATCAATCTTGGATGTTTTATATTCATTTACTAGCAACTTTATATCATTTTTTGGGACTAACCTATTGACATAGAGCCCAGTGCCAGTTGTTTTTTTTGCTTTTTTTTACTTTGCAGAATATCAATACCAAACGAAGTCCAAATGCCACAAAAAAATTGATATTTTTTTTTCTGAACAGAAGACACCCAGGGAGCCAAAGGAGCACACGGGAGGAGGCCCGTGGGGCCCATTAGGCACTAGGGTGCGCCAGGGGGCCAGGTGCGCCCTGGTGGATAGTGGAGCCCATAGGAAGCTTCCTGACCTACCTCCACCTCTATAAATACTCTAAAATCCCAAAAACCCTAGGGGAGTCGAGGAAACACTTTTCTAGTCGCCGCAAGTTCTAGAACTACGAGATCCAATATAAAGGCCTTTTCCGGCACTGTGCCAGAGGGGGCAACGATCACGGAGGGGTTCTTCATCATCCTTGCTGCCCCTGAGATGATGTGTCAGTCGTTTACCATAGACCTATGGGTCCGTAGCTAGTAGCTATGGCTTCTTCTTTCTTTTGGATCTTCAATACAATGTTCTCCTCGATGTTCTTGGAGATCTATTTGACGTAACTCCTTTTGCGGTGTGTTTGTTGGGATCCAATGCATTGTGGGTTTATGATCTGTTCTGTCCATCAATATTATTTGAGTCTTTGCTAAACTCTTATATGCATGATTATTATAGCCTCGTATTTCTTCTCCAAAAATTTGGTTTGGTTTTGCCAACTAGGTTGATTTTTCTAGCCATGGGAAGAGGTGCTTTGTGATGGGTGCGATCTTGCGGTGCTCAATATCAATGACAGAAACAGACATGGCACGCATGTATCGTTGCTATTAAGGGTAACAAGATGCATTTTATTCATACATGAGTTTATTCCATCTACATCATTTCATCGTTCTTATTTCATTACTCCTTTTTTCCATGAACTTAATACACTACATGCATGCTAGATAGCGGTCGATGTGTGGAGTAATAGTAGTAGATGCAGGCAGGAGTCGGTCTTCTAATCTTAGACGTGATGCCTATGTACATGATCATTGCCTTGGATATCGTCATGATTATTCGCTTTTCTATCAATTTCCCAACAGTGCTATTTTCTTGGGAGAAGCCTCTAGTGAAGACTACGGCCCCCAGGTCTATTTCCTATCATATTAAATCTAAAAGTCCTTGCTGCACTTTTTCTTTACTTTTTTATTTTGTGTTTTAGTTAGATCTATTTATGAAATCTCATACAACTTAACTATCTCAATACCGAGGAGGGATTGACAACCCCTCTTACGCGTTGGGTTGCAAGTTTTTGTTGTTTGTGTGCAGGTGTTGCTTACATAGTGTTGCTTGGTTCTCCTACTGGATTGATAACCTTGGTTTCATAACTAAGGGAAATACTTACCTTTGTTGTGCGGCATCATCCTCTCCTCTTCGGGGAATTACCAACTCAGATACAAGCAATCAGGAAGAATTTTTGGCGCGGTTGCCTAGGAGACATCATCAACATCTATCAAGTACCTACGCATAAACTCGCATCTCCTTGCAATTAGGTTGCCTAGGAGACATCGTCAACATCTATCAAGTACCTACGCATAAACTCGCATCTCCTTGCAATTACTTTATTTGCCATTTGCCTCTCGTTTTCATCTCCCCCACTTCTAAAAATGTTTTGTCGAAAAACACAAATATGTTTTACGTTGTTGCTTTGGCATAATTGTATGTTTATTGGAAATCAGAAACAAAAAGCTTATGCATCCTCATCCAACTTTCTAATCTTTTTAAAAGATCCAATTATGATGAACCAATTGCTAGTGAATTGAGTTCACGAGATTATCTTTATAAAGTTTTGCTTGAGATAAGTGAATCTGAAAATTGTGATGAAGTGTTTAAAGAAGAAATTTATAAAGTGATTCATGATAGCTCCTCATATGAAAAGAATGGTTGCAATGATGTTATTATAAATTCTATTCATGCCAGTTGTGTTAATTATATGTAAAACCCCAAGCTTGGGGATGATGATTTTGTTATGTCCACTACTTATTGCAATGATCATGATTGGGGTGATAATGATTCTGATGATCTTGAAAATTTATTTAACCCTGATACGCCTCCAACGTATCTATAATTTTTGATTGTTCCATGCTGTTTTATTATCAATCTTGGATGTTTTATAATCATTTTATAGTCATTTTATATTATTTTTTGGTACTAACCTATTGACATAGTGCCAAGTGCCAGTTGCTGTTTTTCCCATGTTTTTTATATTGCAGGAAATCAATATCAGACGAAGTCCAAATGCCACGAAACTCCACGATGATTTTTTATGGGCCAAAAGGAAGAAGTTGGGCCCTGGTTGCACCTGGGGGGAGTCCCGAGGAGGGGACAACCCACCAGGGCGCGCTAGGAGGCCCTGGCGCGCCCTGGTGGATTGTGCCCACCTCGGATGCCCCCGGACCGCCTCTTTGCTCTATAAATACCCAAAAAATCCCAGAACCCTAGGGAAGTCGACGAAATATTCATCCAGCCGCCACAGAGTGCAGAACCACCAGATCCAATCTAGGCACCATCTCGGATGGGGTTCACCACCTCCATTGGTGCCTCTTCGATGATGCCTGAGTAGTTCTTTGTAGACCTTCGGGTCTGTAGTTAGTAGCTAGATGGCTTCCCCTCTCTCGCTAAATTCTCAATACAATGGTCTCTTGGAGATCCATATGATGTAACTCTTTTGCAGTGTGTTTGTTGGGATCTGATGAACTTCGAGTTTATGATCAGTTATATCTTTTTATATCCATGAAAGTTATTTGAGTTTCTTTGATCTCTTATATGCATGATCTCTTATAGCCTCATATTTCTTCTTTGATATTTAGGTTTTGTTTGGCCAACTTGATCTATTTATCTTGCAATGTGAAGAGGTGCGTGAGGGAGTCCTGAATTATGGGGTCCTCGGGTGTCCGGGCTATGTAACGTGGGCCGGACAGATGGGCCATGAAGATACAAGATAGAAGGCCTTCCCCCGTGTCCGGATGGGACTCTCCTTGGCGTGGAAGGCAAGCTTGGCATGCGGATATGAAAATTACTTTCTCTGTAAACCGACTCTGTACAATCCTAGCCCCCTCCGGTGTCTATATAAACCGGAGGGTTTAGTCCGTACAGGCAATCATAATCATACAGGCTAGACATCTAGGGTTTAGCCATTACGATCTTGTGGTAGATCAACTCTTGTAACCCCTATACTCATCAAAGTCAATCAAGCAGGAAATAGGGTTTTACCTCCATCAAGAGGGCCCGAACCTGGGTAAACATCGTGTCCCCTGCCTCCTGTTACCTCCGATCCTTAGACGCACAATTCGGGACCCCCTACCCGAGATCTGCCTGTTTTGACACCGACATTGGTGCTTTCATTGAGAGTTCCATTGTGCCGTCGTCGAAAGGCTCGATGGCTCCATCAATCATCTACAACAATGTTGTCGCGAAGGATATTTTTCTCCCCGGCCAGATCTTCGTATTCGGCGGCTTCGCACGGCGTGCCAACTCAGTCGTCCACCTGGAGCAGATCGACAGCTACGCCCCTGGTCACCAGATCAGTTTTGGAAATCTGAACTATGTCGCTGATATCCGAGGAGACTTGATCTTCCAAGGGCATGCGGCCTCAACCACCGCTCCGGCCTTAGATCCAAAGCGTGTCACCAGGTTCGAAGACGGGAGTCTAGAGCCCGCTGGACCCTCTGTGGCCTTAGAGCTCAGTACCGGAAAACCGGAGAGAATAGCGTCTCCGGCAATCATTACAAAGCCAGACTCTTCTCCGGACACTAACTCCGAACCCTGGAAGTCTGCATCATGCGAGCTCGGCCCGGAAACTTTTGTCCCCGTCCAAACCTCACTCTTAAACAAGGCTTTGGACTAATGCGATCCCTCGTCCTCACAGAGGAACCGCTTTCGAATTGCGCCCAGCCCGGACTAGGGGCTGAAAACAGGGAATTTTGCTTCCCACCCACCACCCATGCTCGATTACGCCTCCGAAGACATCGACGGTATGGACGACGATACCGGAGAGGAGCAGGCCCAAAACCCACCATTCACCGGACGCTGGACAGCCACTTCCTCATACGACGTATACATGGTGGACACACCTAAGGAAGGTGACGACGATGGTGAGAAGAACCCAGTCGAGGACGAACCTCCTGAGATACCACCGAAGTGTCAATGTCAGCGGAGCTCTCTAAATCGCGTCGCAAAAAAGACAGCAATACCGGCACCGGAAACAATGATACTCCGGAAAACGCCAAAGACCAAGAAGACCCCATCGAACCAACATCAGAACAGGATGATCGGGAGGATGGGCAAGTCGACCCTGACGAGCAAGCAGGGAGCGATGACTCGGAGGATAGCAACTATCTACTACTCTCCGAGGACGACGTGAGCCTTGGCAACAAAGATTTCATCGTGCCAGAGGAACCCCTCGAACAAGAGCGCTTTAAGCGCCAGCTAATAGCCACGGCAAGAAGCCTGAAAAGGAAACAACAGAAGCTTCAATCTGACCAAGATCTGCTAAATGACAGATGGACTAATTTCCTGGCACCAGAAGAATATGACCTCGAGCGCCCAAAAAAGAGTTACCCAAAGTGTAAGCTACTACCCCAATTCGACGATGAGGCATTGGAGCCCATACCACCCGTGCGTAACGCGGCTGATGGACCCGATCGACCATCACGTGGCCGGGACAGAGCGGCAACTGAAGCCGAACACCATCCCCCCCACCTCGCCATAAAAGCAGAGAAACAACTGCTCGGGGATACACATATGATCTACGACAAGACCTGGAGAACAGAGCAGGTCAGACCAGATCAATCTACGGATCGCGGGGCGTGCCCTGGCACGAGAAGATGGCTATCAAGCCTGGCGTGACAAGCATAATCACGCCCGGGCCGAAAACCGCATACGGACTTCATCCGAACTGCATCGAGACATGGCTCGATACAGAGGCGCCGCACACCCCCTGTGCTTCACCGGTAAGGTAATGGAGCACTAGTTTCTAGAAGGGTTTAAACCCGTGAACATTGAATCATACAACAGCACAACAGATCCCGCAATATGGATTGAAGATTTTCTTCTCCACATTCACATGGCTCGCGGTGATGATCTACATGCCATCAAATACCTTCCCCTAAAACTAAAGGGGCCAGCTCGGCACTGGTTGAACAACCTCCCAGAAAACTCTATTCGAAGCTGGGAAGACTTGGAGGATGCCTTTAGAGAAAACTTCCAAGGCACTTATATCCAGCCTCCGACTACCGATGACCTCAGTCATATAGTCCAACAGCCCGGAGAGTCGGCCAGGAAATTCTGGACCGGGTACCTAATTAAAAAGAACTAGATTGTTGACTGTCCGGACGCCGAAGCCCTAGCGGCCTTTAAACACAGCATCCGTGACGAATGGCTCGCCCGACACCTCGGCCAAGAAAAGCCAAAGTCCATGGCAGCCCTTACAGCACTAATGACCCGCTTTTGCGCGGGCGAGGATAGCTATTCGGCCCGTAGCGGCAACAGTACCAGCGACCCTAGCACTTCTGAAGCCAGAAACGGCAATGGAAGGCCCCGGCGCAACGAACATAAGCATCGGAGCAACAATAGTGATACAGAGAGTATGGCAGTCAACGCCGGATTCAGTGGCTCCAAATCCGGTCACGGAAGAAGCCATTCAAACGAAAGAAAGACGGTTCATCAAGCCTGGACCGAATACTTGACCGACCTTGGCAGATCCACGACACTCCTGACAAGCCTGCCAACCACACCAACAGAAGCTGTTGGGTCTTCAAACAGGCCGGCAAGTTAAATGCCGAACACAAGGAGAAAGCATCACCCAGCGAGGATGACGATGAGGAACCTCGCGCACCGAAAACAGGGGGACAGAAGAAATTTCCCCCCGAAGTCAAAATGGTGAATATGATATACGCCACTCATATCCCCAAGAGGGAGCGCAAGCGCGCGCTAAGGGACGTCTATGCGATAGAGCCAGTCGCCCCAAAATTCAACCCATGGTCAGCCTGTCCGATCATCTTCGACTGTAGAGACCATCCGACCAGTATCCGTCACGGAGGCTCCGCCGCATTAGTCCTCGATCCAATCATCGATGGATTCCACCTTACGCGAGTCCTCATGGACAGCGGCAGTAGCCTTAATCTGCTCTATCAGGACACAGTCCACAAAATGGGTATTGATCCATCAAGAATCAAGCCCACTAAAACCACCTTTAAAGGAGTAATACCTGGTGTCGAGGCCCGCTGCACGGGCTCAATCACATTGGAGGTCGTCTTCGGTTCGCCAGACAACTTCTGCAGCGAAGACTTGATCTTCAACATCGTCCCCTTCCGCACTGGCTACCATGCACTGCTCGGACGAACCGCGTTCGCTCGCTTCAATGCGGTCCCGCACTATGCCTATCTCAAACTCAAGATGCCCGGACCCCGCGGTGTTATAACAGTCAATGGAAACATGGAATGTTCCCTCCATACTGAGGAGCATACCGCGGCCACGGCAGCAGAGGTACAAAGCGGCCTTATTATACTGAATACTATATCGACAGCCAAGCCCCCAGACACTGTCAAACGAGTGTGGGCCACCCCTCAGCATGATGGTCCAGCTCGTCAGGAGCTCGATTAGCAATTCGGCCTCCATCTTAGCCCCTACCAAATTGTGGCATATGTACCACGCGTACACAATTACGCACTAAAAATACCATGGGGAAGGATGGAGGCATAGTAAGGATATAGTCCAGAATACGGCTCGATCTATCTACACCCTCATATTTCTTTTTTTCCTTCTTTTTTTTCAGGTTCCTTACAACTCACATCACCTTCTCGACGGTACCAAGGCCTCTTTTCGAGGCCTACTATGCAAACACCGGTCGATAATCCTCTCGAAGGACAATACACCAAGGGGAACAACAGCATAGATCCGTGGCAGAGTACCTAACGGATCCCTAAAGATCACTCGTCCATTTTCAAGACACTTACATAGCTTTCCCTTGTGTTCGGCATGTAAAATAGCCTTGTTGCTTAGTGCACTATTTGTGCAAATACGTTTTGACGTATCAATCAGACTATAATGGAAGCAGTTTTTTGCCCATCCTATGCGTTGTTGGCTTATCTCTTAATGTATATTTCCCTGTTTCTGTCCGATTGTCATGTACACCTCGGTACGACTTAAATCGCCAGGGGCTCTATCAGGCCACGTACATTTGCTAAAATACTAAAACAAAGTCCGAACACTTTAACAGTGCAACTCGGCGTCCCGAATATACCATTATATGCATTGGCTCCGAATCATGTCTTTGGTTAATAATTGGGTTGCCCGCTCCTGTGGTTGCTACCTTACGCTCTATTTGATCGGCTAAGGTAGTAAAGGGAGAACTACTGCGATTGTGTTTCTGGCTCATCCGAACAAACACCTCAGTAGAGAAAGCCGAAAACTGACTGTCATGATGCGGCGAGAGCCGGTCAGCTATTCGGTGACTAGTATAAATCTCTTGCGATTTTTTTCGCATTATGTGATAGGCCGTCCTCCACTCGACCAGGCATTCATAGCACCTAAGTTCGGATAATTGAACAATACTAGGGGCTGCGCCTACACTACTACTGTAAACTCCTATGGCTAAGTGGGAGCGATAAAGCCACATAGTCCGATTGCCTGGATCAAGATGTTGGGTCAAGTGTGTTTTAGGTGCTATCCCGAACACCCCCGTACTACCTACGTGGGGGCTGAAGCCGACGACTGGCCAACTCTCAGATATCGTAAACAGCCGCACAGGAGGAGAATTTTTTCAAACATATCATACATAAAACCTTGTTTCATAATACAGGATTGGACATCATAGATACATTCATTCAAAAATGATGACCTTCAAACACTAGCCCTCTACAATGCGGGGTCCTTTCAGGAGATCATCGAAGTACCGCTCCGGCGTGCGGTGCTCTTTGCCAGCGGGCGGTCCCTCGGTTGCAAGCTTGACGGCGTCCGTCTTCGCCCACTTCACCTTGACACGGGCGAAGGCCATCCGCGCACCTTCGATGTAGACTGACCGCTTCACGGCATCAAACCGAGGGTAGGCACTGACCAACTGCTTCATGAGACCGAAGTAGCTACTGGGCATGGGTTCGGCGGGCCAAAGACAGATTATCAAATCCCTCATGGCCAATTCGGCCACCCTTTGTAGTTCGGTCCATTGCTTCAGCTGATCGCTGAGGGGCACGGGATGCTCTGGCGCAAGGTACTGCGACCAGAATAGCTTCTCTGTTGAGCTCCCCTCTTCGGCCCGGAAGAGTTCCGTGGCATCAGCAACACTCCGGGGCAGGTCCGCAAACACTCCTGGAGAACTCCAAATCCGGGTTAGCAAGATATACCTTTTCCTCACAAATTTGCTTTGCATGTTAAAGGCCTTACCCGCCGCAATCTGCTTTGCCTCTTGGATTTCCCGGATAGCGCTTTGGGCTTCGGCCCGGGCTTCCTGTGCGCTTTGGAGTGCCTTAGCAAGTTTAGAATTTTTCTTCGACCTCTTGCGCTCTAAGGAATCGCATTTGTCTATGGCATCCTTGAGCTCTTCCTGGACTTCCTCCACCCGTGATTCATGTTTAAGGCGGGAGGCTTGCTCCTCCTCCGCCTCCTTCTTGGCCTCGGCCAGCGCACTCTTGAGGGCCTTGACCTCAGACGTGTCAGCTACAAACATATTTATGAAACTCATTCAGATAACACAGCATAGCTGACATAATTTCAGACATGTTTCGGTATCACACACCTTGCTTTTCTTGTAACTTCCGCTTTAGCTCGGACGCTTCGGCGGCATGGGCAGCTGATGCCTGTTTCGCACCCTGTTTGTTCAAAAAGATATGTGTGTTAGCCTCATGCATGAGTTATTAGCTCCTCTGTTCGGTTTTTCTTTCCGAACACCGAGCAGAGTCTCAGGGGCTACTATGTATACACAGGCATTCTTTTTATATAGCTAAAAGACACTGTAAAGCACATAACTCAAAGCCTCTTAAAAGGCTAGTGTAGGCTTCGCTCAAACCGCTTTTCGCAGACTGAACCTTTTGAATCACCATACTCATAAGGGTACGATGTTCTTCCACAATGGTGGCGCTCTGAAGCTCTCTCACCAGAGTGTCCGGCGCCTCCGCATTGACAGAGTCGCCGGCGTAGTAGGCGCGCCCCTTCCTTGCAAAGAGGGTTGCTCATCTGTTTTCGGAATCGTGTGGGTTTCCGGAACGACATTTGGTTGGGGGCCAAATTGGACATGGCCCCTATCTCCAGTCTCCATGGGAGTCAGCTCCCCCATGTTCTCGGCAGCCGAGGTGTCACCCTTCGGCGCCGTCTTGGCAGCCTCCGGCACCCCTCCCTGTTCTGGAAGGGTCCTTCGGGACAACACCTCGGTGTTATCCACAACAGTGGGGGAGGAAGCTGGTGGAGGCGACTCGCTCTCCATCATGTTCGGACCCAGCAAGTTCCCGGAAGAGGAAGGACGCTGGGGGAGGACATGAACCGGACTACAGCACACAATTTAAATGTATTACAACTATAAGCCAAAAAAGCCGGATACATATATATACCTTTGAGTACTTACGATCCGGCCAGGGGCTTCGGCCTGGGGCGCCACTCATCGGTGTCCGACTCGGAGTCATCCGTGAGGGAGGTTCTCCCTTTCTTGGACGCCTCCGCCTCTAGATCAACGGAGGCTGCCCTTTTCTTCTTCCCCCCGTTAGGGGGGAACTGCTCTCTTCTTCCTCCTCTTCCTCTTTGTCAGGAGAGGAGAGGGTCCCGGTGTCCTCAGACACTGCGTCCGAGGCAGCCTTACGGTGGAGGCCACTCTTGGCCTCCTTGCCCTTCTTCTTGGCCTTCTTTTCCGGCGCCTGGTACGGCGCCGGGACCAGCATCCTCGTCAATAGAGGAATAGCTTAATCTTCGGCCGGCGGAGCCGGACAGTGAATCTGTTCCGCTTTCTTTGTCCAGCCCTGCGAAAAATGGGGACTTTAGTATGCTCCTTGGATTTGCAAAGTAAGGTTATCAAAGAACTTACGGGGGATGCAGCATGGATGTTGTCATAGCCGAGGTCTTCCGGTGTCTCCGGCGACAATTTCTGGGTCTTGAATAGCAGCTTCCACATGTCTTCATGCTTTGTGTCGAAGAACCGCTGCAGTGTCCGGGGACCGGCCGAGTCGAACTCCCACATGAACTCTTGACGCGCTTGACAGGGGAGAATCCAGCGAAAGAGCATCACCTGGATCACGCTGGCAAGGCTGGTATTCTTGTCTACCATGCTCTTGATACACTTCTGCAGCGTCATCACCTCGTCAGACGACGCCCAGTCCAGGCCCTTGTTGAGCCAAGATGTCAGCCGCATTGTAGGCCCGGACTTGAATTCGGAGGGGGCGGCCCAGGTAGAGTCATGAGGTTACGTGACGTAGAACCACACCTGCTACCATCCCTTCACAGTCTCCACGAAGGTGCCCTTGGGCCAGGTGACGTTGGGGAGCTTGCTCACCATTGCGCCCCCGCAGTCCGCGTGCTGACCCTCCACTACTTTTGGCTTCATGTTGAAGACCTTGAGCCATAGACCAAAGTGGGGGGATATACGGAGGAATGCCTCGCATACGACGATAAACGCCGAAATGTTGAGGAAGGAATTTGGGGCTAGATCATGGAAATCTAGCCCGTAGTAAAACATGAGGCCGCGGACGAAAGGATGAAGGGGAAACCCCAGTCGGTGAAGGAAATGAGGGATAAACACTACCCTCTCACCGGGCTTTGGTGTAGGGATGATCTGCTTCTTCGCCGGGAGCCGGTGGGCGATCTCCTTGGCCAGGTACCCCACTTCCCGGAGTTCCTTGATGTTTCTCTCTGTAACGGAGGAAGCCATCCACTTGCCCTGCACTCCGGATCCGGACATGGCTGGAATACTTTGTGGGAACAGAGAGGATTGAAGCTTGGGCGCTGTAGCTTGAGGGTGGATGGGCTGAGGAAGGGGGAGGCATGGGTAAAAAGGGGGAACCTTATCTCTTTATAAAGGTAGTGAATATCATGCGTCCCCCACGAGCCTTAAAGCTTGCCTATTTCCAAGGGGTCGTGCGAAACGGCATGGTTGGGATACCCAAACCCGTGTTCATGAGAATCCCATAATAAGGGGGCACGATCTCTGCTTTGACAAGACGTGTCGTCAGTGGCTGCGTCTCGAAACACGAAATGGGAGGCCAAAAAATGGTTCAAAATAATGAAGTGGTCGGACATAACGTCTCATCAGTAAAATCTTTAGAGGATGAAACTTATTTTTATTTTGCCCTTGTGATTCAGAGGCATGACTGTTATACATAGCCGGATATAGTACTGGCGATCAACTGCTTTGAAGTATTCGGAGGAGGAACCCGCCTTGCAATGCCGAAGACAATCTGCGTGCCTGACACATCGTCATTGAAGACTGGTTCAGGGGCTACTGAGGAAGTCCTGGATTATGGGGTCCTCGGGTGTCGAGGCTATGTAACGTGGGTCGGACAGATGGGCCGTGAATATACAAGATAAAAGGCCTTCCGCCATGTCCAGATGGGACTCTCCTTGGCGTGGAAGGCAAGATTAGCGTGCGGATATGAAGATTCCTTTCTCTGTAAACCGACTCTGTACAATCCTATCCCCCTCCGGTGTCTATATAAACCGGAGGGTTTAGTCCGTAGAGGCAATCATAATCATACACGCTAGACATCTAGGGTTTAGCCATTACGATCTCGTGGTAGATCAACTCTTGTAACCCCTATACTCATCAAAGTCAATCAAGCAGGGAGTAGGGTATTACCTCCATCAAGAGGGCCCGAACCTGGGTAAACATTGTGTCCCCTGCCTCCTGTTACCTTCAATCCTTAGACGCATAGTTCGGGACCACCTACCCAAGATCTGCCGGTTTTGACACCGAGAGTGCCCGGTAGTGGGTTCGATCTTACGGTGATCGATCCAAGTGACAGAAAGGGAAACGACACGTATGTATCGTTGCTACTAAGGATAAAGAGATGGGATCTATATCTACTGCCATAGATAAACGGATCTTGTCTACATCATGTCATCGTTCTTATTGCATTACTCCGTTTTTCCATGAACTTAATACACTAGATGCATGCTGGATAGCAGTCGATGTGTGGAGTAATAGTAGTAGATGCAGGCCAGAGTCGGTCTACTAATCTTGGACGTGATGCCTATGTAATGATCATTGCCTGGAAATCGTCATAATTACTTGAAGTTCTATCAATTGCCCAACAGTAATTTGTTTACCCACCGTTTGTTATTTTTCTCAAGAGAAGCCACTAGTGAAATCTACGGCCCCGGGTCTTATTTCTCATATATTTGCTTGCGATCTACTTTTCCTTTGCATTTTTATTCAGATCTATTAAACCAAAAATACTTTGCTGCACTTTATTTTATTCATGATCTATTTATTCAATCTATCACAATTTTATCCCGTCCACGCACTATTTCTGGCGCCGTACCCCGAAAGGGATTGACAACCCCTTTAACACGTTGGGTTGCGAGTGGTTGTTATTTGTGTGCAGGGGCTGTTTACATTGTGTTGCTTGGTTCTCCTACTGGTTTGATAACCTTAGTTTCATATCTGAGGGAAATACATGCCGCCGCTGTGCTGCATCATCCCTTCCTCTTTGGGGAAATACCGACGTAGCTTCAAGCGACATAACCAGGTTCCTAATCTCAAATCTCATCTCCTCGCATTTTACATTATTTTCCATTTGCCTCTCGTTTTCCTCTCCCCCACTTCACAAAAATTTGCCGCTTTATTCGCCTCTTTTCTTCCGTTCGCCGTTTTCTTGCCGGATCTGTTTTTGAGTGCAATCTTGTTGTGTGGTCATCATGACTCAAGAGAACACCAAGTTATGTGATTTCTCAAATACCAACAAGAATGATTTTATTGGCACTCCGCTTGCTCCTCCCGCCACTAGTGTGGAGACTTGTGATATTAATACTGCTTTGCTGAATCTTGTTATGAAAGACCAACTTTCTAGTACTCCTAATGAGGATGCCGCGTCCCATCTCAATACCTTCATGGAATTATGTGATATGTAAAAGAAAAAAGATGTGGACAATGATGTGGTCAAGATGAAATCATTTCCCTTTTCTTTGCGTGATTCTGCAAAAATTTGGTTCTCTTCTTTGCCTCGTAATAGTATCGATTCTTGGAATAAGTGCAAAGATGCTTTTATCACTAAGTATTTTCCTCCCGCAAAAGTTATTTCCCTTAGAACCCAGATCATGAATTTCAAGCAACTTGAACATGAGTATGTTGCACAATCTTGGGAAACGATGAAAATGATGCTAAGGAATTGCCCAACTCATGGGTTAAATCTTTGGATGATCATACAAAATTTTTATGCGGGGTTGAATTTAGTTTCACGTAATCTTTTAGATTCCGCCGCGGGTGGTACTTTTATGGAAATTACTTTAGGTGAAGCCACCAAATTGCTTGATAATATCATGGCAAATTATTCACAATGGCATACCGAAAGAGCTCCTACTAGTAAAAAAGTTAATTCGGTTGAAGAAATTTCTTCTTTGAGTGATAAAGTTGATGCTCTCATGAAATTGGTTTCTAGTAAAAGTGCTCCTATTGATTTTAATGATATGCCTTTGTCTACTTTGATTGAGCAAAATAGTGATGCCATTGATGTGAATTTTATCTCTAGAAATAATTTCAACAACAATGCTTATAGAGGTAATTTTAATCCTAGGCCTTTTCCTAGTAATTCCTCTAATAATTATGGTAATTCCTATGGAAATCAATCCTATAATAATAATAGGAACACCTCTGATCTTGAGAATAATATTAAAGAATTTATTAACACGCAAAAAGTTTTCAACACTTCCATAGAAGAAAAGTTGAATAAGATTGATGATTTGTCTAGAAGTGTTGATAGAATTGCTCATGATGTGGAAAATCTCAAGATGAAAATTTTTGTGCCTAAAGTAGATGAATCAATTAAATCTCTTTATGTTTCTATGGATGAAAGTAAGAAAAGAACTGCTATGCTTAGAGCTAAAAGAGAATTTTTAGAAAAAGCTTGCAAAAGTGATGAAGATCTTAAAATGATTGGTGTTTCCTCTATTGATTCCTTGTTTAGTAAAGATAAGATTGATGAAAAAGGGATTGGGGAAGAGTCAACTTTAGGTAGAAGGCGTCCCAATATTTCGGAGGGTGAAAATCTTGTTGAGAAAATTGATAAAAGTGGGTTTGGAGAGGTCAAAACTTTAGCTAGTGATACACCCACTATTTTGGATTACAAAGACTTTAATTATGATAGTTGCTCTTTGATTGATTGTATTTCTTTGTTGCAATCCATGATAAATTCACCCCATTCCTATGAACAAAATAAAGCTTTTACTAAACATATTGTTGATGCTATGATGAAAGCTTTGGAAGAAAAGTTGGAATTAGAAGTATCAATTCCTAGAAAACTGCATGATGAATGGGAACTACTATCAAATTTAAGATTAAAAATTATGAGTGTTTTGCTTTGTGTGACTTGGGTGCTAGTGTTTCTACAATTCCGAAATATTTATGTGATGTGCTTGGTCTTACCAATCTTGAAGAATGTTCTTTGAATTTGCACTTAGCGGATTCTACTATTAAAAAGCCTATGTCAAGAATTAATGATGTTCTTATTCTTGCAAATAGGAATTATGTGCCCATAGATTTTATTGTTCTTGATATTAATTGCAATCCGTCTTGTCCAATTATTCTTGGTAGACTGTTTTTACGCACTATTGGTGCCGTGATTTCTATGAAAGAAGGCAATATTAAGTTCCAATTTCCTTTGAGGAAAGGTATGGAACACTTTCCTAGAACAAGAATTAAGCCACCTTATGAATCAATCATGAGGGCATCTTATGGATCTCGAACCAAAGATGAAAAACTTAGATCCTTGCCTTATGCCTAGCTAAGGGCGTAAAACTATAAAGCTTGTTGGGAGGCAACCCAATGAATAAAATTTATTTTTGCTTTTTGCTTTCTGTTCTTGAGTGTTAACACAATGGTGATACTGTTATGATTGTGTTTTTTGTGTTTTAATTAGTGTTTGTGCCAAGTAGAACCAATAGGATCTTCTTGGGTGATAGTTGTTTGATCTTGCTGAAAAAGACAGAAACTTTGTGCTCACGAAAACAATTGTTAAAAATCACCAGAACGGAATGCCAATTCTTATTGCAAAAGATCAATATACAAATTATCCAGGTTGTCCTAGTTTTTCAGAATTTTTGGAGTTCCAGAAGTATTCGAACAAATCAGATTACTATAGACTGTCCTGTTTTGACAGATTCCATTTTCTTTGTGTTGTGTGCTTATTTTGATGGCTCTATGGTTTCCTTTGATGAGTTTTTGCCACAGAAAAGTTGGAATACAGTAGATATAATACAAAAAAATATGAATTGGTTTGATACAACACTTATAGTAGTGATTTATTTTTCTTACACTAACGGATCTCACGAAGGTTTTGTTGAGTTTTGTGTGTTTGAAGTTTTCAAGTTTTTGGGTCATCTTACGATGGATGAAGGAAGGATGTAAGAGCCTAAGCTTCGGGATTCCCCGGCATCCCAAGCTATTATCCAAGAATGAGCAACCAACAATATTTGGGGATACCCCGGGTGGCATCCCCACTTTCTTCCAACAACTATCGGTATTTTACTCGACGCTATATTTTTATTCGTGACATGATATGTGTTTTGCTTGGAGCGTCTTGTATGATATGTGTCTTTGCTTGTTTTATTTTGTGTTTTAAGTCATCAATCCTTGCTGGACACACCTATTTGAGAGAGCCAAAATTATATTATGCCTTGTTAGAATTGCTCTCTATGCTTCACTTAAATCTTTATGAGCTAGGACTTGCTGTAGTGCTTCACTTATATCTTTTTGAGAACGGTGTGCTTTGTTATTTTTGAAGAAATGCTGTCTTGCTTCACTTAGATTTATTTGAGAGTTAGTTAAATTTTGAAGAAATTCTCTCTTGCTTCACTTAAATTATTTTGAGAGAAAGAAAATTCGTCATGCTCTTGATCTTCACTTATATTTGTTTGAGCTTATGAAAAGCAACACATGAAAATTAGTTCCAAAGTGATAGATATCCAAGAAGGATAAAGTAAAAAATCTCATGAAGATCATTGGACAAACTAAACTTGATTATTAGTAATAGTTTTGAGATAGATGATGTGAAATGTGAGTTATGTTGATGAGTAATTATGCTCTAGTAAGAATATTGGTGTTAAGGTTTGTGATTCCCTATGCATGCACGAAAGTCAATAATCATGCAATGAAAATTATATCCTACTTATGGTGCATTATTCGGTGTTAATTATGCTTAATGCTTGCTTATGAGATTATTCGTTTCTCTATTGGTCGCTTCTCAATCTTTTTGCTAGCCTTCACTTTGCACTAAGTATGACCTCTACTTGTGCATCCAAAATCCTTTAAACCAGTTTTGCCACATGAGTCCACTATATCTACATATATGCGGTATTCTTTTGCCGTTCTAAGCAAATTTGCATGTGCCATCTCTAATTTTCAAAATAAACTTCTCTTTTGTGTGTTTGTTTAGCTCGCGAAACGGTGAGGGGTGGCTAATATTTTCCATGCTAGATGTGTTATTCTCAAGATGAGTGTTTATTCACTTGTCATTGCACGAGAGTAAGGCAAAGGTCTTAGGGATGCCCAGTCCCAAAATGCAAAAATGAATTTACTTTATGTTGTCAAATAATAAATTCCTTGGAAAGTGTTGGTATGGAGGGCACCCGTGGATACGGTTAGCCATGGAAAGTGAAAGTATGGTGGAAAAAGGAATAAACTTTATTTTTTGTTTAGGAACCGCCTATGTCATATCTAGCATGGAAAGTGTTGGTAACTCTAAGTCGTTTTCGTTGGTGGGATGGATACACCTACCAAAATGTTTTTATCTATATTTTTTCGCTTTGAGCTCTGGCACCTCTACAAATCCCTACTTCCCTCTGTGAAGGGCCTTTCTTTTACTTTATGCAATTTTTATTTTGAATTTGAGTCTCCATCTTCTCTCATAAAAAGCACCAACTAGGAGGCAATATGATCGTACTTAAGTATTGGGTGTACTTAATATTCGAGTGTGTTTCCTGAATGGATCAATGTTTGAGCATGATGGGCTAGGGATAACTTATTTTAGCATTGATATTTTGAAAGACATGGTTGCTTGTTGATATGCTTGAGTATCTAAATTATTGTGTCAAAACTAGACTACTGCTTTGAATCACATAAAATTCCAAATGTCCATGCTATAAAGAAAAGAATATGATATGACTTGATGAACAACACTCCACATCAAAAATTCTGTTTTTATCACTTACCTACTCGAGGATGAGTAGGAGTTAAGCTTGGGGATGCTGATACGACTCCAACGAATCTATAATTTTTTATTGTTCCATGCTATTTTATTATCAATATTGGATGTTTTATAATCATTTTATAGTCATTTTATATCATTTTTTGGTACTAACCTATTGACATAGTGCAAGGTGCCAGTTGCTGTTTTTTCCATTTTTTTACATCGCAGGAAATCAATATCAGACGAAGTCCAAACGCCATGAAACTCCACGATGATTTTTTATGGGCCAAAAGGAAGAAGTTGGGCCCTAGTTGCACCTGGGGGGAGTCCCGAGGAGGGGACAACCCACCAGGGCGCGCGAGGAGGCCCTGGCGCGCCCTGGTGGGTTGTGCCCACCTTGCGTGCCCCCCGGACTGCCTCTTTGCTCTATAAATACCACAAAAATCCCAGAACCCTAGGGGAGTCGACGAAATATTCATCCAGTCACCACAGAGTCTAGAACCACCAGATCCAATCTAGACACCATCTCGGATGGGGTTCACCACCTCCATTGGTGCCTCTCCGATGATGCATGAGTAATTCTTTGTAGACCTTCAGGTCCGTAGTTAGTAGCTAGATGGCTTCCTCTCTCTTGCTGAATTCTCAATACAATGGTCTCTTGGAGATCCATATGATGTAACTCTTTTGCGATGTGTTTGTTGGGATCTGCTGAACTTCGAGTTTATGATCAATTATATCTTTTTATATCCATGAAAGTTATTTGAGTTTCTTTGATCTCTTATAGCCTCATATTTCTTCTTCGATATTTGGGTTTTGTTTGGCCAACTGGACCTATTTATCTTGCAATGGGAAGAGGTGTCCGGTAGTGGGTTCGATCTTACGGTGCTCGATCCCAGTGACAGAAAGGGAAACGACGCGTATGTATCGTTTCTACTAAGGATAAAAAGATGGGATCTATATCTACCGCTATAGATAAACGGATCTTGTCTACATCATGTCATCATTCTTATTGGATTACTCTATTTTTCCATGAACTTAATACACTAGATGCATGCTGGATAGCGGTCAATGTGTGGAGTAATAGTAGTAGATGTAGGCAGGAGTCGGTCTACTAATCTTGGTCGTGATGCCTATGTAATGATCATTGCCTGGATATCGTCATAATTATTTGAAGTTCTATCAATTGCCCAACAGTAATTTGTTTACCCACCGTTTGCTATTTTTCTCGAGAGAAGCCACTAGTGAAACCTACGGCCCCCGGGTCTTATTTCTCATATATTTGCTTGCGATCTGCTTTTCCTTTGCATTTTTATTCAGATCTATTAAACCAAAAATACAAAAATAAATTGTTGCACTTTATTTTATTCGCGATCTATTTATTCAATCTATCACAATTTTATCCCATCCACGCACCGTTTCTGGCACCGTATTCTGATAGGGATTGATAACCCCTTTAACACGTCGGGTTGCGAGTGGTTGTTATTTGTGTGCAGGGGTTGTTTACGTTGTGTTGCTTGGTTCTCCTACTGGCTCGATAACTTTGGTTTCATATCTGAGGGAAATACCTGCCGCCGGTGTGCTGCATCATCCCTTCCTCTTTGGGGAAATACCGACGTAGCTTCAAGCAACATCAAGGCCCCATGATGAATACGTTTGCAATAATATTGAAAGTGGGTTTGGAAGAGTGTCAACTTTAGGAAAAAAATATTCCCACATATTTGGAGAGTTTTCAATCTTATGATTTTTTTATGAAAGTGGGTTTGGAGAGGTCATGACTTTAGTTGATGTTAATCCCACTATTTTGGAAGAGTGTCAACTTTGCATGCATGTGGATCATGTAGAGAATATGTTATTTGATAACTATATTGTTGAATTTGAATATGATTCCACATGTAATTATTATGAGAGAGAGGGAAATATGGTTGTAGAAATTTTCACGTTACTAAATTACCTCTCTTCATGTTGAGATCGTCTATGATTTATTCTTCTTCCTTGCATATGCTAGTTTTTGCTTGTTTTGATAATTTGTTTGCTTATAAAAATGCATATGCATAGGAAGTATGGCAGACTTAAATGTGATTGTGCCAAGTTAAGCCTTTAGGATCATGTTGGGTGATAGTTGATTTGATCCTGTTGGAAAACAGAAACTTTTGCTTCCAGTATTAGAATTGTTAAAATTCACTGGAGCGTGATACAATCCTGAGGTTTTTTACACATGATTGATACACAAATTGCCTACATTGTCCTATTTTTCAGAATTTTTGAAGTTACAGAAGTATGGTCAACGTCTAGATTACTACAGACTGTTCGGTTTTTGACATATTTTATTTTCGTTGCATTGTGTGCTTATTTTGATGAATCTAGGGATTGTATTGAGGGGTATAAGCCATGGTAAAGTTAGAATACAGTAGTTATAATCCAAGAATAAAATATGAATGGGTTTGCAACAGTACTTAAAGTGGTGATTTGCTTTATTATACTAATGGATCTCACGAATGTTTTGTTAAGTTTTGTGTGATTGAAGTTTTCAAGTTTTGGGTGAGACCGCGATGGATGAAGGAACAAGGAGTGAAAAGAGCCTAAGCTTGGGGATGCCCATGGCACCCCAAGGAAATATTCAAGCAAGTACCAAGCAACTAAGCATGGGGATGCCCCGGAAGGCATCCCCTCTTTCTTCTAATGGCCATCGGTAATTTTACTTGGAGCTGTATTTTTATTCGTCACATATCATGAGTTTTCCTTGGAGTGTCTTGTATTATATGAGTATTTGCTTGTTTAGCTTCTAAGTTTGTCACAATCATCCTTTCTAGATACACCTCTTTGAGAGAACCATAATGATGCTATGATTTGTTATAATTGCTCTATGTGCTTCACTTAAATTTTTTGAGCTATGGAATTGCTCTAGTGCTTCACTTATATCTGTTTGAGCACGGTGGTGGTCTAAATTTTGAGGAAATACTCTCATGCTTCACCTAGATTATTTTGAGAGTTAGTAATTTTTTTGAAGAAATACGCTCTCATGCTTCACTTATATCACTTTGAGAGTTGAAAATTTTGAAGAAATATTTATACACTTGTGCTTCACTTAAATTTGTTTGAGAGCTTGTTAGTAGCAATGGTAATATATGAAATTAGTCCCAAAGTGATAGGTATTCAAGGGGGATATAATAAAAAGTTTCTTGAAGATCATTGGATATTATAATCTTGATCCCTTGTAATAGTTTTGCGATATGGAGATATTAAGTTGGCTCGAGTAAGGCAGGCTACTTCTAAGTGTGAGTCATTTTGGTGAGTAATTATGCTTTAATAAGAATATAGGTGTTAAGGTTTGTGATTCCCTATGCAAGAACGAAAGTCAATAGTTATGCAATGAAGTTATATCCTACTTGTGGTGCATTATTCAGTGTTAGTTATGTGTAATTCTCGTTTATGGTGCGTGAGTAGTTCACCAAAGACCTACGGGTCCATAGCTAGTAGCTAGATGGCTTCTTATATCTCTTTGATCTTCAATACAATGTTCTCTCCTCAATGTCCCTGGAGTTCTATTCGATGTAATCTTCTTTTGCGGTGTGTTTGTTGGGATCCGATGAATTGTGGGTTTATGATATGAATATTCATGAGAACTAATTGAGTCTTTTCTGAACTTTATTATGCATGATTCTTATAGCTTTGTATTTCTCTCCTATCTATCCATTTGGTTTGGGCAACTAGATTGATTTATCTTTAGTGGGGTTCAATCTTAAGGTGCTCTATATCCCAGTGACAGAAGGGGACAAGACACATATTTGAATTATTGCCATTAAGGGTAAAACGATGGGGTTTATTCATACTGATTAGGTTTACTTTGTCTACATCATGTCATCTTGCTTAAGGTGTTACTCCGTTTTTCATGAACTTAATACCATAGATGCATGTTGGATAGCGGTCCATTGGTGGAGTAATAGTAGTACGTGCATGCAAAGTCAGTCTACTTGTCTCATCCGTGATGCCTATATACATGATCATTGCCTTGGATATTGTCATAACAATGCGCTTTTCTACTATGCCCAACATTAATTTGTTCACCCATCGTATGCTATGTGTTCGAGAGAGAAGCCTCTAGTGAAAACTACGGCCCCGGTCTACTTTAATCATATTATAAAAAGCAAAATTCCTTTGCTGCAATTTTATTTGTTTCATTTTGTCTTGCAATTTATCCATCTACCTATATAAGATTTGATCTTTGCAAGTAACGAGTTCAAGGGCATGACAACCCTCTTGCCCGTGTTCGGTGCAAGTATTTGCTTTTATGTGTGCAGGTGATGTTCACGAGGCTTTGCATGATTCTCCTATAGGTTCGATAAACCTTAGTTCTCACAAAGGGAAATACTTATCTCTATTGTACTGCATCTTCCCTCCTCTTCGGGGAAAAGTCCAATGCAGCTCACAACTAGCATGCCTACCTTGTAATTTTGCTTCAGATTGTCATGATCTTCCAAAGTTGCTATTATTTTTTTACATGATATCTCCATTGTCAGGTGATTTACTCATGAATTATGATACTTGTAATAGGACAGAAAGGACCACGATGTCGCCTAGAGGGGGTGAATATGCATTTTAAAAACTTCTACGGATTTGGCTTCGTGCTGATGCGGAAATAAACTAAGAGTATACTTTTCAAGCACAAATCCTAAATATACTAGGCTCAACTAAGTGCACCAAGAACTTGATGTAAATAAGATGAGCACAACAAGGATACTAACAAGCACAAGTAAGTTACACAAACTTACTTGAGGAATATAACAAGATATATAAGAGTATGACACAAGTTAGCAATTTATACTAATGACAAGATATATCAATAGTAACAAGTATGAACTGCGGGATATAAAGTGTAGGCCTAAATAATCTCTACAAGGAAATAGCCAACACAATATAACGAGGACAGAAATATATAGTGAATGCAAGATCAAGAGACCAAAGTAAACCACAAGTAGTGGCTAGGGTTAGAGATAACAGAAGACAAGGAGATGAGGATGACACTTTGGAGGGAGCTAGTCACCGTTAGAGAGGTGGATGTTACCACGGAGGCACACCAACGCCACGAAGGCTCACCCTATTCTCCCTTTGAGACAACACCACAAAGGTGTTTCTCAAACACTAGTGGTAGACCTTGAGGCATCCTCCAAAACTTCACAAACTTTTCGGGGGCAAATCACAAGTTGATTCCTCGCTGGAGCACTCCTACCGCCTAGGGGTCTCCAACCTCCAAGAGTAACAAGATCAAGGGGGAAATGCTCAATACTTTCTCAAATCACAAATTCCTTTGGTCACAAGGGGGAGAGGGAGTGGATCTATCACTTGATCGGAAAATCTCTCAAGAACTCTCACGAATCTCTCCGGGATCTAAGATTTGGTGTAGGAGAAATGAGAGGGAGCCACTTGGGTGTTCTAGAGTTCTTTTGGATTGAGTGGTCAACCCTCTACCGGATTGGTAGAGGGGTATATATATATCAAGACTAGAAAACTATCCGTTTGTGAGTAAGTGGTTGTGCCAGGCCGGACATCCGGCGGCTGAAACATGTGCACATGTACAGAGAAAAAGAGAGCCAATGTCCATGGCCCGGACATCGGGCCAAAGTTGGGGCCCCAGGCATCCGGACGAGTGCCGGACATCCGAAGGACACGACCAGCATTCCAAAATGGTTTCTGGACATCCACGGGTGGATTTCCGAGAGGATGCCAGACATCCGGGGCGTCCCAGGAGCCCGGACATCCGGCCAAGTCCCGGATATCCGGCCCATAAAAAAACAGCAGGAACCCCAAAACCGAAACATACATAACTTTTACATCCGAACTCCGATTTTGACAATTTTGGTCTCGTTTTGAAGCTATGGAAAAACTCCAGGTCCTCACATAGGGAACCACCCAAGATAAGACGAAATGAAAGGTTAAAAGTATGCAAAGTTTATACATATACTTTGGGGAACCTAGTTGGCTTTGGATTTTCTTTGGTAGATGTGTAGACATTTTGTATTTGAATTGGATAGGTGTGAAATATGCCTATGTTGGAATATGATGTGAGGAAGAATAGAAATAGATGATGTTGACTTGAGAAAATCCATCACTAACCCCTTTGATCCGCTCTTAATAGTGCAAGATCACTATAACTCAAGAATCATAAAAGAACTATACTGGATAGCTTCTAGAAACTCATTCTTGAGCATATATCCTTTTCGATGCTTATCGATCCTCACATATAAAGCCAAAGGAACTAATACCTTTTACTAAAGCATTCCAATTAAGCTTGATGTTGACGTTTATGCTTGGCTCAATTTGGAACGATGATCTTGATCAAGACACTTGGTGAAGGCTTCAAATTGTATTCATCTTCATTCGTTCACCATGTGATCATCCACAAGCTTCAACCATGTAATCCTTCGGGGTGGCTATCTTGAACTTGCCCTTGTCAACCATGAACATCAACACTTGATGCCATCCTCTCATGGGCACTTGAAATCTTTCTTTTGATGTAAGTCCATGAGAACCACCTAACGCACATGGATATAGAAAATGCATAGAATGGGTTAGTGCATAGACCACAATTGACAAGTTCTTACCATACCACAAGATCTCATGTGGAAATGATTTGCGCTTGTGTGTTGACCATCTTTGAGTTAAATCTTTGACCTTCATCTAGGTCAACATTTATATTTGCTCCATGATTAATCTTGATGTCTTGAAGGCCCTATTGATCTCTTCACTATGCTTCATTGCTTCAAGACATGATCACCAATATATCAATTCACCATGTCCATATCAAGTTTCTCCATGAATATCATATTGGACATCATTTTCTCGTTTTCATGTTCCAACATAGTATCTTGAGAGGCACAATGAATTCTTCACATGAATTATTTGCTTCAAGACATAATCATGCATGACTCAACATATGAGCTCATCATGATCCTATATTCAAGCGTATGTAGAATCCTTCTCTTTAATCATTCTCTCAAGATCTTGATCCATCATGGTTCAATCCATAGTCCTAAGCATGAGAACCTCTGAGATCGTTAATGGACTCCATATATATCACATCTTGTTTGTCACACATGATTCATCATGATCATATTTGATTCAATCATTGAGCTCAATGTTGATGCACAACTATATGTATATGGCATCAATTTCGAATCCATTCGATCGCCTTCTTCCATCACCATGGAACATATATCCTTCAATTCATCTAATATTATTCATGTATTGCAAATGGAACTTTCCTTCAAATGGATTCAAATGGAACTTACCTTCAAATGGATAACTCAATGCAAATATTAATCCATTAGGATTGTCATCAATTACCAAAACCACACATGGGTACTACATGCACTTTCAATCTCCCCCATTTTGGTAGTTGATGACAATCTCAACAAGAGGGTTTATATATTGAATTTTAAAACAATTATGCAATTCATCCAAGGATAAATTGTATACTTGAGGTAGTTTTGACACCATCAAGTGTCACGAAGATACTTGATATTATCAAATCCGGTTGTGCTAGTATCAAACAACTACACAAGCATTTGATGTTAGCACACCCACAATATATAGAGCAAACTCCCCCGCAATATATGCATGTGTGAATGAACTTTGAATTTCATTGCATATATTGGTGGACATAAACTCATCCATGCAACACACATATATAACAAGGGTTGGTAAGCATGAATGACAACAAGCACACTAAGAACACTTGTTCTTTAAACCCTCTAAACTTCTCCCCTGTTGGCAACAAATACCAAAATGGGAAATTCTAGAAGCCAATATATTATGAGTTCCTCCTTAATGTGTGCATATTACAAAATGTGAGTGAAAATTAAATGGACATATTCAATGACAAAAATTTGAGGAGCTCGGGATATATAGAATGCAACAAGATATGATGATATGAAAATAAGTATTCTACATGTCAGAAAAACATTCAAAAGATCCAAAGAACATATTTTTGACAAGATATAATATGAATACCCAATTTGATCATCATGATAAGAATTGGTCCAACATACATTCAAAACACATGAGTGCACATGATTATATGCAAACATACAAGCATTCACTACTCAACCTCTTACTAAGACCACCACCAAATTGAAAAGGACGCAAACGAGGTGACTCGCAAGGAGTAAATGATATCAAGGTAAGATCTGAACTTCCTTATGTATAAAAAATTTCTAAGTGGACAATAGTAGTCTATATATCCATAAAGAAAATTACATACACAAAATAGTCGCAATTGATAAGAACAATATATGCACAAGTGAATTCATTATTATACAACTGTGATCCTAGCATAAGACCAAGGCACATGGCACATGGCACAAATTTATCTCATTTGCATAACAGTGAATTACTAAGTAAGATAGCAAATACCACAAGAAAATGAAGTGTTTTCACAATTTCATCAAAATTTCACATGAGAGAACATTTTAGGACTTGATATGCAATGAAGTACTTAATCGGCATATTTTGGGATAAGTGAATCAATAATATAATTTTAAAGATCAATATTATATGCTTCTTCTCAAATGTCTCACCATTGTAATAAAGTGTCTTGTAAGAAAATGTAAGAAAACACAAATACAACAAGTACTATACATGCCTTGATGCAACCTACACAAGGTTGACTCAATTTATGTATATGCATGAACTAAATACTTGTTACCAAGAAAGCATTGGTATGAATTAGTAGAACAATGAGTCATCTAAGCTTGGCTCTAATTCCTTGGTGGTGTCACCACCTTCTTCATGAATAAGCCAAGCATACAATGCTTCTCCGTTGTTCCTAAAACAATTTATGTACAATATGGTGCCCAAATTTATTTGGTCTGAAGTAGTTAGCATAACTACAAAAAATAAGGTAAAACCAGTTAAATACGTGCATATGGATTTGAGTTTCATGCACAGCTTAATGGTTAAGGATTTGATGAATTTACCCTAGATATTGGATCAAAGAAAGCAAACAAGGCATGAAGATATACAACTAACAAATATGGATGCACAAGCCTACCAAGATCCAAGGAGATACAATTTGGACACAAGAACACATGAACCATGAATACTCCAATAACACACAAATCATTCATGTTGGCCAAGTTGCATCGACGTGATGAATCAACACATGATCACACACAAAGTTCTCCATAAGAACTAAGCAAAGCCAATGAGCATACAAGATATACATTTTAGATATTCTCATAGGCATATCTTACTGGAGTGGATACAAGATAGTAAAAGCAATGAGATAACCAACTCCATAACTACACAAAACCAAGAAGATGAACTCGAACAAAGACAAGCGAAAACACATTTCATGGCTAAATATAAAGTGCAAGTTGAACCAATAGACGAGATGAAGATTATCATAAAAGTCTATCACATAATTAATACCATGTATAAGAGAACAAGCTGGTATTTTGAATTATAATTTGGTGGTAGATTTCAAAATAAGCACAAGATCATCTATACTCACACAAGCATTAACATGAGAGTTTAGCAATCAACACAATGCTTGGATAACATATTCTTAACATTACAATTGGGTAGATGATCATGTAAAGCAAGAATTGGAATGGCTTCAATCAAACATTGTCCAAGTACGGTCTATAAGATAAATCATGGATAACACCGCACAAGAATATCACTCTCAAACAAAAGCATTGCATGCCACAGAGATATAAGATAATCTAAAATATAAATTCTAAGTGGCATTCCTCAATTGTTCACATTAACAAGGATTGTGATATGCATAGAGCATATCAATCCCCCGTAATGTGATAATCTGTGTATTATCCACAAGAGGAAATTGAAAACAACTAAAGATAATTAATGGATGAGAATTTGAATTTCAAATGAACTTGACATACCACATAGTAATTAGATAATCTTGGAATATAAATACTAGGTGGTATCCCACATATATACACATTTTAGGCTTGTGATGTGGTAGAGAATAACACTCCCCCATAATGTGATGATCAATTAATATCTCAAAAGAGCCCAATAAGATGCAACTGAGATGAAATGAAGGCTCGAGACTATACACACAAATATATGATGTGCATAGCAACCCACACATGCTAGATACACAAATCAAGCATACTATGAGACACAACATATGCGAGTTCGTGCTAGGCAACACCTAAACATGCAAGGGGCAAGTAACTTTCAATGTAGACAATATAAGTACAAGATACCGCCTCGAGGAGCATTGGATTGACAAATATTATGATAATCCACTTGACTTGGCTTGGACCATAATAAATGGTGAGAACCATTTTTCTTCATGAACTAGCCAAGTATCCAATGCCCTCCACACACCTATTGATCAAGTTTGAGCTTGATGGTCCCCAACTAAGTTGGTTCCTAAGAAGTTAGTCACAATAGGCTTGGCAACCCAAATGGTCTTATCCACTTCGGGCACCAAAATACTTGGCAAACAAATTGCCAATATTGTCCTTCCTGAGTGAATAATTATCATTGATAATTGGAGGCTTAGACATGTTACCATTGGGACATGACGAAGCTATGTGTCCCTTCTTACGGCAAATATAGCAACATGTACTCCCTTTTCTCTTCTTCTTTATTTTCTTGACTTGAGAAGCATCATCAAGGTTCATCATGGGTAGATGCCTTTCTTCATATTTAGATTGAACTTGAGACCACTTCACATGTTGCTTACTATTCGAAGCCTTCTTCCTTAGTGGACAAGTTCTTCTGGAAATCCTAGCTATTCTTAGCATGATTTTTGTCTGAGTAAATGACCACGGGTAGCCTCATCTGCCTCCCATGGTATTTCAAGACATCTGGGCCAGCTGTGACCCTCAAGAATCAAAGACCGAAGGCCGCCTTCTTGGGTCGGCTGGTCCAAATGGCCGGCTGCCAGGAGGAGGCAAAGCCCAGCAGACGATCGCCGAATGGGCCGACTCCTAGCAGGCAGCCACCAGAGAGGCTGGCTCCTAGTAGGCGGCCCCTCGTGCCCTCGAAGTTTGCACCACATTATGACAACGAGACGGGGCGTGGCTATAGTGCAGCCTGCCACCCCCGAATCCAGGGCAGAGCGTGGCCACAGTGCAGCGTACTAGGCAGACATCCCCCGCCCGGCGCGGCACTGTTGCCACGCAGTCCATGACATCACCCATAACAGGGGAGGCCATGCCCCCACTATGGGCTGTCGGTACGGCCTGCAGGCGGCATGCCCTACCTGTCCGTGAGAAGCCAGAAGGCGGCGAGCCCCAACCAGTTGGCGTGGGGGAGGCCGACTCCTAGCAGGCGCCCTCCCCCTCCCTCAAAGTCTGTGTGCCATTAATCAGAAGAGACGGGGAGTGGCTACAGTGAATGCTCGTCAGGTGGCGGGCGCGGCTGTCGGCCCGAGACAGCTGGCGGGCCCCAGCGGCCGGCGGAGAAGCCGGCGACCACAGACACTGACAGCCGGGTCCTAACCTGGCCAGATTACCTTTGTACCCCTGGGGGTAGGCCTATATAAACCTCCAGGGCACCCATGCAAAGGGTTGAGACCTCAGTCCACCAACACCCGCATACAGAGAGAGGAAGCTAGGGCTAGCCTTGTTCTTCTTCCCCCTCTAGAGAAATAACTCAAGGAGCAAGCTTGTAGCCACCATTGTTGCTTGAGTGATCATGCGGAGACCCCGCAGAGCAGGAGTAGGGGTGTTATCTCCTAGGAGAGCCCCGAACCTGGGTAAGATTCGACGGCGGGCATGTTTGCGCCTTATCCCGTTTCTAGGCACCGGCGACGTATTATTAGCCCCCTCCATGATAAGCCATCCTTTGGCATATGTCGCACGATTCCCCCGACATTTGGCGCCCACCGTGGGGCTAGGTGCACCATCGTCCGGAGATCTGTTCTGGACGGGAACCTTGTTCCTTACTAGCGAGCGCAGCCAGCCCGGCACGCCCGATGGCGTTTGCATCATCGCGCTGCATGGCGCTGAGCTCGCTTGCACGGCGGGCTGCCTCGCTGACCTCTTCGGCGAGATCCGCCTCCCCGATGATCCCGCTTCCGACGCGGGAGCAGCCAGCTCTGAGAACTGCCTTGTCGACCTCCTTGGCAAGCTCGACATGGCCAACAAGCCGGCCTCTGACCTGGACTCGATCGGCTCCACTTACCCAATGCTTTTCAACCCCGACACGGCATCCCTCGACGCCTTCCCCACCAATGTGGTGATCATCGACGACCCGCTCCCTCGCGCCGACAGCGGCGGTAGCACCGTCACGGAGGTGCTCGTCATCATCCACGATGGAGCCTCTGGTGGGGGTGCTCAAGACCCACTGCAGGCGGCGCTGCGGGATCTGTCTGCGCCCATTGCAGAAGACGCCAACAGCGAGACGCTAGAAGCCTGCCGCGTCTCGCTGGTCGAAAGCGCCAAGAAGTTGGCCACCATGAGACGCCTCTCAGAGGCCTACCAGCGCGAGATCGACCGCGCTGTCGGTGGCACGCCGGCTGCTGGCAGGCCCAGCCGCGCCGGCACGGTCCGGCAGCGCGGCGCTACCGTCGCCAGCATATTTCGGGTAGACCGCCCTGTCTATGCCACGCCCATGGAGAACATACGAGCTTCCCAGGCAGCAGCAGACGAGCTGGACCACCTTGAGGGCGACGAGCGTCGCTGCATGACGGAGCACGTTCAGCAGCTCATTGACGCGGCTGCCGCGCAACAAGAAGCCGGCTGCCACGCGGAAGAACCCGGCCAACGGGTCGAGAATCCCCCCCCCCCCCCGCCGAGATCAAGGCGCGACCTCCCGGACGCCGACAGGCGGCGTCCGCGACAAACGCGACAAAGAGCCGGCTGCTAGCCACAGCCACACACGCCTCACCATCGAGCACGACCAAGATGGCTGCCCACGAGCAGTGGAACGACGGGGCGACTGTCCGCCTCCTCCTCCTCCTCATAGGGAGAGGCGCGCTTCCCCGCTGCCCGTTGAGCACCCGACTCTCGGCGACCGGCTCGGCCACGGAGATGGAGTAGGAGAGAATGACGCCCGCCACCGGATCGACCGTCTTGCTTGATCCCTGGCGCTAGAAGAGGAAGACGCGATGGGCCCGCCTTTTTTGGCCCCCGCATCCGCGACGAGCCCTTCCCCAAAGGGTTCTCGCTCCCAAGAGACACGCCCAAGTACAACAGCTCTGTGAAGCCGGAAGACTGGCTACTCGACTACTCCACGGCCGTCAACATAGCAAACGGCAACAAGCGCGTTGGCGTGAAGTATGTTCCACTCATGCTCCAGGGCACGTCCCTGTTGGGGAACGTAGTAATTTCAAAAAAATTCCTACGCACATGCAAGATCATGGTGATGCATAGCAACGAGAGGGGAGAGTGTTGTCCACGTACCCTCGTAGACCGACAGCGGAAGCGTTATCACAACGCGGTTGATGTAGTCATATGTCTTCACGATCCGACCGATCAAGTACCGAACGCACGACACCTCCGAGTTCTACACACGTTCAGCTCGATGACGTCCCTCGAACTCCGATCCAGCCGAGTGTTGAGGGAGAGTTTCGTCAGCACGACGGCGTGGTGACGATGATGATGTTCTACCGACGCAGGGCTTCGCCTAAGCTCCGCAACGATATTATCAAGGTGTAATTTGGTGGAGGGGGGCACCGCACACGGCTAAAAGATCTCAAGGATCAATTGTTGTGTGTCTGGGGTGCCCCCCTGCCCCCGTATATAAGGGAGCAAGGGGGAGGCAGCTGGCCAAGGGGAGAGGCGCGCCAAAGGGGGGAGTCCTACTCCCACCGGGAGTAGGACTCCTCCTTTCCTTGTGGGAGTAGGAGAAGGGAAGGGGGAAGGAGAAAGAAGGAAGGGGGCGCCCCCCCCCCCTCCCTAGTCCAATTCGGACTAGCCCATGGGGAGGGGTGCGACCACCCTTTGGGGTCTTTCTCTCCTTTCCCGTATGGCCCATTAAGGCCCAGTACGAGTTCCCGTAACTCTCCGGTACTCCGAAAAATACCCGAATCACTCGGAACCTTTCCGAAGTCCGAATATAGTCGTCCAATATATCGATCTTTACGTATCGGCCATTTCGAGACTCCTCGTCATGTCCCCGATCTCATCCGGGACTCCGAATTCCTTCGGTACATCAACATACATAAACTCATAATAAAACTGTCATCGTAACATTAAGCGTGCGGACCCTACGGGTTCGAGAACTATGTAGACATGACCGAGACACCTCTCTGGTCAATAACCAATAGCGGGACCTGGATGCCCACATTGGCTCCCACATAGTCTACGAAGATCTTTATCGGTCAGACCGCATAACAACATACGTTGTTCCCTTTGTCATCGGTATGTTACTTGCCCGAGATTCGATCGTCGGTATCTCGATACCTAGTTCAATCTCGTTACCGGCAAGTCTCTTTACTCGTTCCGTAATACATCATCCCGCAACTAACTCATTAGTCACAATGCTTGCAAGGCTTATAGTGATGTGCATTACCGAGTGGGCCCAGAGATACCTCTCCGACAATCGGAGTGACAAATCCTAATCTCGAAATACGCCAACCCAACAAGTACCTTTGGATACACCTGTAGAGCACCTTTATAATCACCCATTTACGTTGTGACGTTTGGTAGCACACAAAGTGTTCCTCCGGTAAACGGGAGTTGCATAATCTCATAGTCATAGGAACATGTATAAGTCATGAACGAAAGCAATAGCAACATACTAAACGATCGGGTGCTAAGCTAACGGAATGGGTCAAGTCAATCACGTCATTCTCCTAATGAGGTGATCCCGTTAATCAAATGACAACTCATGTCTATGGCTAGGAAACATAACCATCTTTGATTAACGAGCTAGTCAAGTAGAGGCATACTAGTGACACTCTGTTTGTCTATGTATTCACACATGTATTATGTTTCCGGTTAATACAATTCTAGCATGAATAATAAACATTTATCATGATATAAGGAAATAAATAATACTTTATTATTGCCTCTAGGGCATATTTCCTTCAGTCTCCCACTTGCACTAGAGTCAATAATCTAGTTCACATCGCCATGTGATTTAACATCAATAATTCACATCACCATGTGATTAACACCCATAGTTCACATCTCTATGTGACCAACACTCAAAGGGTTTTACTAGAGTCAATAATCTAGTTCACATCGCTATGTGATTAACACCCAAAGAGTACTAAGGTGTGATCATGGTTTTGCTTGTGATATAATTTTAGTCAACGGGTCTGTCACATTCAGATCCGTAAGTATTTTGCAAATTTCTATGTCTACAATGCTCTGCCCGGAGCTACTCTAGCTAATTGCTCCCACTTTCAATATGTATCTAGACCGAGACTTAGAGTCATCTAGATTTAGTGTCAAAACTTGCATCGACGTAACCCTTTACGACGAACCTTTTGTCACTTCCATAATCGAGAAACATATCCTTATTCCACTAAGGATAATTTTGACCGCTGTCCAGTGATCTACTCCTAGATCACTATTGTACTCCCTTGCCAAAATCAGTGTAGGGTATACAATAGATCTGGTACACAGCATGGCATACTTTATAGAACCTATGGCCAAGGCATAGGGAATGACTTTCATTCTCTTTCTATCTTCTGCCGTGGTCGGGCTTTGAGTCTTACTCAATTTCACACCTTGTAACACAGGCAAGAACTCTTTCTTTGACTGTTCTATTTTGAACTACTTCAAAATCTTGTTAAGGTATGTACTCATTGAAAAACTTATCAAGCGTCTTCATCTATCTCTATAGATCTTGATGCTCAATATGTAAGCAGCTTCACCGAGGTCTTTCTTTGAAAAAAAACTCCTTTCAAACACTCCTTTATGCTTTGCAGAATAATTCTACATTATTTCCGATCAACAATATGTCATTCACATATACTTATCAGAAATGCTGTAGTGCTCCCACTCACTTTCTTGTAAATACAGGCTTCATCGCAAGTCTGTATAAAACTATATCCTTTGATCAACTTATCAAAGCGTATATTCCAACTCCGAGATGCTTGCACCAGTCCACAGATGGATCGCTGGAGCTTGCATATTTTGTTAGCACCTTTAGGATTGACAAAACCTTCTGGTTGCATCATATACAACTCTTCTTCAATAAGTCCATTAAGGAATGCAGTTTTGTTTATCCATTTGCCATATTTCATAAAATGCGGCAATTGCTAACATGATTCGGACAGACTTAAGCATAGATACGAGTGAGAAACTCTCATCGTAGTCAACACTTTGAACTTGTCGAAAACCTTTTTGCGACAATTCTAGCTTTGTAGATAGTAACACTACTATCAGCGTCCGTCTTCCTCTTGAAGATCCATTTATTCTCAATTGCTTGCCGATCATCGGGCAAGTCAACCAAAGTCCACACTTTGTTCTCATACATGGATCTCATCTCAGATTTCATGGCCTCAAGCCATTTTGCGGAATCTGGGCTCACCATCGCTTCTTCATAGTTCGTAGGTTCGTCATGGTCTAGTAACATAACCTCCAGAACAGGATTACCGTACCACTCTGGTGCGGATCTTACTCTGGTTTACCTACGAGGTTTGGTAGTAACTTGATCTGAAGTTACATGATCATCATCATTAACTTCCTCACTAATTGGTGTAGAAGCCACATGAACAGATTTCTGTGATGAACTACTTTCCAATAAGGGAGCAGGTACAGTTACCTCATCAAGTTCTACTTTCCTCCCACTCACTTCTTTCGAGAGAAACTCCTTCTCTAGAAAGGATCCATTCTTAGCAACGAATGTCTTGCCTTCGGATCTGTGATAGAAGGTGTACCCAACAGTCTCCTTTGGGTATCCTATGAAGATACATTTCTCCGATTTGGGTTCGAGCTTATCAGGTTGAAGCTTTTTCACATAAGCATCGCAGCCCCAAACTTTAAGAAATGACAACTTTGGTTTCTTGCTAAACCTCAGTTCATAAGGCGTCGTCTCAACGGATTTTTATGGTGCCCTATTTAACGTGAATGCAGCTGTCTCTAATGCATAACCCCAAAACGATAGTGGTAGATCGGTAAGATACATCATATATCGCACCATATCTAATAAAGTATGATTACGACGTTCGGACACACCATTACACTGTGGTGTTCCAGGTGGCGTGAGTAGTGAAACTATTTCACATTGTTTTAACTGAAGGCCAAACTCGTAACTCAAATACTCTTCTCTACGATCAGATCGTAGAAACTTTATTTTTCTTGTTACGATGATTTTCCACTTCACTCTGAAATTATATGAACTTTTCAAATGTTTCAGACTTATGTTTCATTAAGTAGATATACCCATATCTGCTCAAATCATCTGTGAATGTGAGAAAATAACGATATCCGCCACGAGCCTCAATATTCATTGGACCACATACATCTGTATGTATGACTTCCAACAAATCTGTTGCTCTCTCCATAGTTCCGGAGAACGGCGTTTTAGTCATCTTGCCCATGAGGCACGGTTCGCAAGCATCAAGTGATTCATAATCAAGTGATTCCAAAATCCCATCAGTATGGAGTTTCTTCATGCGCTTTACACCAATATGACCTAAACGGCAGTGCCACAAATAAGTTGCACTATCATTATTAACTTTGCATCTTTTGGCTTCATTATTATGAATATGTGTATTACTACGATCGAGATCCAACAAACTATTTTATTGGGTGTATGACCATAGAAGGTTTTATTCATGTAAAAAGAATAACAATTATTCTCTAATTTAAATGAATAACCGTATTGCAACAAACATGATCAAATCATATTCATGCTCAACGCAAACACCAAATAACACTTATTTAGTTTCAACACTAATCCCGAAAGTATAGGGAGTGTGCGATGATGATCATATCAATCTTGGAACTACTTCCAACACACATCGTCACCTCGCCTTTTACTAGTCTCTGTTTATTCTGCAACTCCCGTTTCGAGTTACTACTCTTAGCAACTGAACCAGTATCAAATACCGAGGGGTTGCTATAAACACTAGTAAAGTACACATCAATAACATGTATATCCAATATACCTTTGTTCACTTTGCCATCCTTCTTATCCACCAAATACTTGGGGTAGTTCCGCTTCCAGTGACCAGTCCCTTTGCAGTAGAAGCACTTAGTCTCAGGCTTAGGTACAGACTTGGGCTTCTTCACTTGAGTAGCAACTTGCTTGCCGTTCTTTTGAAGTTCCCCTTCTTCCCTTTGCCCTTTTCTTGAAACTAGTGGTCTCGTCAACCATCAACACTTGATGTTTTTCTTGATTTCTACCTTCGTCGATTTCAGCATCACGAAGAGCTCGGGAATTACTTTCGTCATCCCTTGCATACTATAGTTCATCACGAAGTTCTACTAACTTGGTGATGGTGACTAGAGAATTCTGTCAATCACTTATTTTATCTGGAAGATTAACTCCCACTTGATTCAAGCGATTGTAGTACCCAGACAATCTGAGCACATGCTCACTAGTTGAGCGATTCTCCTCCATCTTTTAGCTATAGAACTTGTTGGAGACTTCATATCTCTCAACTCGGGTATTTGCTTGAAATATTAACTTCAACTCCTGGAACATCTCATATGGTCCATGACGTTCAAAACGTCTTTGAAATCCCGATTCTAAGCCGTTTAAGCATGGTGCACTAAACTATCAAGTAGTCATCATATTGAGCTAGCCAAAGCGTTCATAACGTCTGCATCTGCTCCTGCAATAGGTCTGTCACCTAGCGGTGCATCAAGGACATAATTCTTCTGTGCAGCAATGAGGATAATCCTCAGATCACGGATCCAATCCGCATCTTTGCTACTAACATCTTTCAACATAATTTTTCTCTAGGAACATATCAAAAATAAACACAGGGAAGCAACAACGCGAGCTATTGATCTACAACATAATTTGCAAAATACTATCAGGACTAAGTTCATGATAAATTTAAGTTCAATTAATCATATTACTTAAGAACTCCCACTTAGATAGACATCCCTCTAATCATCTAAGTGATTACGTGATCCAAAGCAACTAAACCATGTCCGATTAACACGTGAGATGGAGTAGTTTCAATGGTGAACATCACTATGTTGATCATATCTACTATATGATTCACGCTCGACCTTTCAGTCTCTGTGTTCCGAGGCCATATCTGTATATGCTAGGCTCGTCAAGTTTGACCTCAGTATTCCGCGTGTGCAACTGTTTTGCACCCGTTGTATTTGAACGTAGAGCCTATCACACCCGATTAACACGTGGTGTCTCAGCACGAAGAACTTTCGCAACGGTGCATACTCAGGGAGAACACTTTTATGTTGAAATTTTAGTGAGAGATCATCTTATAATGCTACCGTCAATCAAAGCAAGATAAGATGCATAAAGGATTAACATCACATGCAATCAATATAAGTGATATGATATGGCCATCATCATCTTGTGCTTGTGATCTCCATCTCCGAAGCACCGTGCTTGTGATCTCCATCTCCGAAGCACCGTCATGATCACCATCGTTACCGGCGCACCGTGTTCGTGATCTCCATCTCCGAAGCACCGCCATGATCACCATCGTTACCGGCGCGACACCTTGATCTCCATTGTAGTATCGTTGTCGTCTCGCCAACTAATTGCTTTTACGACTATCGCTACCGCTTAGTGATAAAGTAAAATTATTACATGGTGATTGCATCTCATACAATAAAGCGACAACCATATGGCTCCTGCCAGTTGCCGATAACTCGGTTACAAAACATGATCATCTCATAGAACAAATTATATCACATCATGTCTTGACCATATCACATCACAACATGCCCTGCAAAAACAAGTTAGACGTCCTCTACTTTGTTGTTGCAAGTTTTACGTGGCTGCTACGGGCTTAGCAAGAACCGTTCTTACCTACGCATCAAAACCACAACGATAGTTTGTCAAGTTGGTGCTGTTTTAACCTTCGCAAGGACCGGGCGTAGCAACACTCGGTTCAACTAAAGTGAGAGAGACAGACACCCGCCGGTCACCTTTAAGCAACGAGTGCTCGCAACGGTGAAACCAGTCTCGCATAAGCGTACGCGTAATGTCGGTCCGGGCCGCTTCATCTCACAATACCGCTGAACCAAAGTATGACATGCTGGTAAGCAGTATGACTTATATCGCCCACAACTCACTTGTGTTCTACTCGTGCATAGCATCAACGCATAATACCAGGCTCGGATGCCACTGTTGGGGAACGTAGTAATTTCAAAAAATTTCCTACGCACACGCAAGATCATGGTGATGCATAGCAACAAGAGGGGAGAGTGTTGTCCACATACCCTCGTAGACCGACAGCAGAAGCGTTATCACAACGCGGTTGATGTAGTCGTACGTCTTCACGATCCGACCGATCAAGTACCGAACGCACGGCACCTCCGAGTTCTACACACGTTCAGCTCGATGACGTCCCTCGAACTCTGATCCAGCCGAGTGTTGAGGGAGAGTTTTGTCAACACGACGGCGTGGTGACGATGATGATGTTCTACCGACGCAGGGCGTCGCCTAAGCTCCGCAACGATATTATCGAGGTGTAATTTGGTGGAGGGGGGCACCGCACACGGCTAAAAGATCTCAAGGATCAATTTTTGTGTGTCTGAGGTGCCCCCTTTCCCCCGTATATAAAGGAGCAAGGGGGAGGCAGCCGGCTAAGGGGAGAGGCGCCCAAAGCGGGGAGTCCTACTCCCACCGGGAGTAGGACTCCTCCTTTCCTTGTGGGAGTAGGAGAAGGGAAGGGGGAAGGAGAAAGAAGTAAGGGGGCGCCCCCCCTCCCTAGTCCAATTCGGACTAGCCCATGGGGAGGGGTGCGGCCACCCTTTGGGGTCTTTCTCTCCTTTCCCGTATGGCCCATTAAGGCCCAATACGAATTGCCGTAACTCTCCGGTACTCCGAAAAATATCCGAATAACTCGGAACCTTTCCTAAGTCCGAATATAGTCGTCCAATATATCGATCTTTACGTCTCGGCCATTTCGAGACTCCTCGTCATGTCCCCGATCTCATCCGGGACTCCGAACTCCTTCGGTACATCAACATACATAAACTCATAATAAAACTGTCATCGTAACGTTAAGCGTGCGGACCCTACGGGTTCGAGAACTATGTAGACGTGACCGAAACACCTCTCTGGTCAATAACCAATAGCGGGACCTGGATGCCCATATTGGCTCCCACATATTCTACGAAGATCTTTATCGGTCAGACCGCATAACAACATACGTTGTTCCCTTTGTCATCGGTATGTTACTTGCCCGAGATTCGATCGTCGGTATCTCGATACCTAGTTCAATCTCGTTACCGGCAAGTCTCTTTACTCGTTCCGTAATACATCATCCCGCAACTAACTCATTAGTCACAATGCTTGCAAGGCTTATAGTGATGTGCATTACCGAGTGGGCCCAGAGATACCTCTCCGACAATCGGAGTGACAAATCCTAATCTCGAAATACGCCAACCCAACAAGTACCTTTGGATACACCTGTAGAGCACCTTTATAATCACCCATTTACGTTGTGACGTTTGGTAGCACACAAAGTGTTCCTCCGGTAAACGGGAGTTGCATAATCTCATAGTCATAGGAACATGTATAAGTCATGAACGAAAGCAATAGCAACATACTAAACGATCGGGTGCTAAGCTAACGGAATGGGTCAAGTCAATCACGTCATTCTCCTAATGAGGTGATCCCGTTAATCAAATGACAACTCATGTCTATGGCTAGGAAACATAACCATCTTTGATTAACGAGCTAGTCAAGTAGAGGCATACTAGTGACACTCTGTTTGTCTATGTATTCACACATGTATTATGTTTCCGGTTAATACAATTCTAGCATGAATAATAAAAATTTATCATGATATAAGGAAATAAATAATACTTTATTATTGCCTCTAGGGCATATTTCCTTCAGTCCCGGACATGGCTGAACAGCCTGAAGCCCTGCAGCATCAACAGCTGGGTAGTTTTCACTGAGGTCTTTGTCCGCAACTTCACCAGCACCTACAAGCAGCCTCCCAAGCCTCGCCAGCTCTCGTTGTGCGTTCAAGGCCCAGACGAGTCCACCCGCGATTACCTGACGCGGTGGGCTGAACTGCACAACTCCTGCAAAGGGGTGCACGAGGTGCAGGCCATAGAGTACTTCACTGCCTGGTGCCGAGAGGGCACCTTACTCAAGCACCGACTCCTCTGCGACGAGCCGGCTACACTCGACGAACTGCTGATCATAGCGGACAAGTACACCACTGCCGATTACTCCATGAAGTCGGAGCTCCGAGTAGACGCTTGTGGGAAGGTGCTCCCTCCGGCTCCTCGAACGCTGGCCGGAGACAACACAGTCGGCGCCAGCTACAGAACAACAACAAGCGCAAGGCCCCGCAGCCGGCTTCCACCAGCCGGCAGGTAGTGACAGTCGAAGGCCAACAACCGGAAGGGCAGCCCTTACCTAAGCATTAGAAGGGCGGCAAGCCGGCTTGGTTGCCTGCCTTCTCCTATGAGCAAACCCTCGATGCTCCCTGCAAGTTCCACAGCGGCGCGAAGCCGTCCAACCACACCACCCGGAAGTGCCACTGGCTCACCCGAATCTTCAAGGGCGAAGGACTGCTGCCTCCTCCACCTGCCGGCCCGCCGCCGCTGCCTCCTTAGCAGCCGGCGGCCCGTCCGGTAGTCGGTGCCATCCAAGAAGAATTCCCTGAGGAGCACGGAGCCTACGTCATCTTCACCAGTGTGGCTGATGACAAGCATAGCCGGCTTCAGCAGCACCAAGAGGTGAACACAGTCGCCTCAGAAGCCCCAAAGTTCATGCACTGGTCCAAGAAGCCCATCAGCTGGAGCCGAGCTGACCACCCAGAGGTGATGCCTTCTCCGGGTACTTATGCCCTAGTGTTGGATGCCACCTTTGCAACAGAGAAGTGAGCTGCTCGTTTCTCCCGAGTTCTGATAGACAGCGGTAGCAGCATCAATATCCTCTACCGCGACACTATGGAGAAGTTGTGCATCAAAGAGAAGTAGCTCCAGCCCAGTCAGACTTTCTTCCACGGCATTGTACCTGGCCTTTCCTATTCACCAATCGGCAAGATCAAGATAGACGTCCTCTTCGGAGACAAAAATCACTTCCGCCGCGAAGCAATTTGGTTTGAGGTAGTTGACCTGGAGAGCCCTTATCATGCACTACTTGGCCGACCTGCTCTGGCCAAGTTCATGGTTGTACCGCACTACGCCTACCTCAAAATGAAGATGCCGGGAACCAAGGGCATTATCACCGTGTCTGGAGATTACAAGAAGTCGGTCGACTGTGCTGCAGTCAGCAGCCGGCTGGCCGAGTCCCTTGTGATTGTAGCCGAGAGGAAGCTCCTTGACCGGGTGGTGGCCATGGCCAGCGAGCAGCCGAACCTGCCAACAGATCCCAAGGAGTCGGAACCTCAGGGCTCCTTCCAGCCGGCCAAAGAGACCAAGAAGATTCCCTTGGACCCGAACCACCCGGAGAAGCTTGCTGTCATAGGTGCTCACCTCGACAGCAAATAGGAAGGCGAGCTCGTTGATTTCCTCCATGAGAATCGGGACATCTTTGCATGGTCCCCCAAGGACATGCCGGGTGTTCCGACGGATTTCGCCGAGCACAAGCTACACGTGAGAGCAGATGCAAAACCAGTTAAGCAACCCCTCTACCGCCTGTCAGAGGAGAAGAGAAGAATTGTTGGTGAAGAGATAGCCCGGCTTGTGGCAGCCGGCTTCATTATGGAAGTGTTCTTTCCAGAGTGGCATGCCAACCCAGTCCTTGTACTGAAGAAGAAGAACAAACGGCGCATGTGTATTGATTATACCAGCCTCAACAAAGCTTGCCCCAAAGATCCGTTTGCTTTTCCTCGGATTGACCAAGTGATAGACTCCACAGCCGGATGCGAGCTGTTGAGTTTTTTGGATGCCTACTCAGGATACCACCAGATCAAGTTAAACCCGGCCGACCGCTTGAAGACCGCCTTCATCACACCATTCGGAGCCTTCTGCTACCTGACCATGACATTCGGCTTGAGAAATGCATGAGCCACCTTTCAGCGTTGCATGCAGAAGTGCCTCCTCAAGCAACTCGGCAGAAATGCCCACATTTACGTAGACGACATTGTGGTGAAGACAGAGAAGCGTGGTACCCTCTTGGAAGATCTCAAAGAAACTTTTGAAAACCTGCGCCGGTTTCAAGTCAAGCTCAACCCGGAAAAATGTGTCTTTGGAGTACCAGCCGGCCAGCTGCTTGGCTTCCTGGTCTCAGAACGCGGCATTGAGTGCAACCCTGTCAAGATCAAGGCCATCAAGAGGATGGAGAGGCCCACCGACTGCGAGACGTCCAGAAGTTTACCGGTTGCTTGGCATCCATCAGCCGGTTCATCAGTCGGCTGGGTGAGAAGGCTCTTCCCTTGTACCAGCTCATGAAGAAGACCACTCACTTTGAGTGGAACGACAAGGTAGACGAAGCTTTTCTCCAACTCAAGAAAATGTTGACCACGCCGCCTGTTCTGGCCGCCCCGGCTGCTATGGAGCCCATGCTCCTCTACATCGCCGCCACCGTCCGGGTGGTCAGCACGGTCGTGGTGGTAGAGCGCAAAGAAGACGGCAAGGCACTGCCTGTCCAGAGGCTTGTGTACTACTTGAGCGATGTACTGTCAGCCTCCAAGCAGAACTACCCCCATTACCAGAAGATGTGCTACGGCATGCACTTTGCCGCCAAGAAGCTGAAGCCATACTTTTAAGAGCACCCCATCACGGTTGTCTGCACCGCCCCACTTGCCGAGATCATTGGAAGCCGAGATGCATCTGGTCGAGTGGCCAAGTGGGCCATCGAGTTGGCCCCCTACACCATCTTCTACCAGCCACGTACCGCCATCAAGTCCCAAGCACTGGCCGACTTCCTCGTCGACTGGGGCGAGACCCAGTACCTGCCGCCAGCTCCGGACTCCACTCATTGGCGGATGCACTTTGATGGATCGAAGATGCGCACTGGTTTGGGAGCCGGCATCGTTCTTACCTCTCCCAAAGGCGACAATCTCAGATATGCATTGCAAATCCACTTCGCCGCCTCCAACAACGTGGCCGAATATGAGGCGCTTGTACACGGGCTCCGGCTGGCCAAAGAACTCGGCATTCGCCGGATCCTGTGCTACGGCGACTCAGACTTGGTGGTCCAACAGTCGTCTGGCGATTGGGATGCCAAGGATGCAAACATGGCGAGCTACCGCTTCCTCGTCCAGCAGCTCAGCGGATACTTTGAACGGTGTGAGTTCCTTCACGTGCCACGGAACGACAACGAACAAGCTGATGCCCTGGCATGGATCCGCTCCACCCGTCAAGCAATACCAGCTAGCGTCTCCCTTCAGTGCCTCCGCAAGCCGTCAATCAAGCCTTCTCCAGAATCTGAGTCCATCTTCGTGTCGGCTCCTCCCGAAGCAGTCAGATCCGACTCGGGAGCTGCAGCAGTCGGCCCGAGGACTTTGGCAGGCGGCACAGGGACTGCAGCAGTCGCACCCGGCCCGGGGACTTCACAACCCGGCCCGGGGGCTGCAGCAGTCGGCCCGGGGACTTCACCAAGCGGCTCAGGGACTGTGGCAGTCGCACCCGACCAGGGGACTTCACAACCCGGCCCGGGGGCTGCAGTAGTCGGCTCGGGGACTTCAACAGTGCAGCAAGCGGTGGCCGACACCAACCCGCCGCCTCCCAACCCAACCGCCCTAGTACAAGTGGCCGTAGTGGCGGTACAAGAAATTCAAGCACCATCATGGGTGCAGCCCATCCTCAAGTTTCTGGTGAACAGAGAGCTGCCGGCCGATGAGATCTCGGCCCGGTAAGCGCAGCGTTGAGCAGGAACCTACATGATAGTAAACAAAGAGCTCGTCAGACGCAGTGTGATTGGAGTTTTTCAGCGCTGCGTAGAACCAGAGACGGCCCAAGCGATCCTCAAGGATATCCACCAAGGCGAGTGCGCCACCACGTGGCTTCTAGATCCCTTATCGCCCAAGCTTTTCGTCATGGTTTCTTCAGGCCGACTGCTTTGGAAGACGCCAAGGAGTTGGTCAAGCATTGCAAAGGGTGCCAGAAGTTCGGCTCCAAGCAACATCTACCGGCTTCTGCACTCAAGACCATCCCCCTCACTTGGCCCTTTGCCGTGTGGGGGCTGGACATGGTAGGACCATTCAAGACAGCACGCGGCGGCATGACCCATCTGCTTGTCGCCGTGGACAAATTCACCAAGTGGATTGAAATCAAGAAACTGAATGGTCCGACTGCTGTGACCTTCATCGCAGATATCACCGTCCGATACGGTGTGCCACAGAGCATCATCACAGACAATGGCACAAACTTTGCCAAGGGAGCCTTGGCCCGTTTCTGCGTGACACAGGGCATCCGACTGGACTTAGCGTCTGTTGCCCATCCGCAGTCAAACGGCCAAGTCGAGCGAGCAAATGGCCTCATCCTCTCCGGCATCAAGCCCCGACTGGTCGAACCACTGGAGCGCTCGGCCGGCTGCTGGATTGATGAGCTGCTGGCCGTCCTCTGGAGCCTCCGCACCACTCCCAACAAGTCAACCGGCTTCACTCCATTCTTCCTCGTGTATGGGGCCGAGGCCGTCATCTCAACTGACATTGAGTTCGACTCACCTCGCGTCACCATGTACACGGAGGCGGAGGCGAAAGAAGCAAGAGAAGACGGCGTTGATCTGCTGGAAGAGGGCCGGCTGTTAGCACTCAGCCGGTCCACCATCTACAATTAGAGTCTGCGCCGCTAACACAGTCGAAAGGTCAAGCCAAGATCGTTCCAAGAGGGAGACCTTGTGCTCCGGCTGATCGAGCGAACAGCCGGCCAGCACAAGCTCTCAGCCCCTTGGGAAGGCCCGTTCACCATCAGCAAAGCTTTGGGCAACGACTCCTACTACCTTATCGGTGCATAGAAGCCTAGAGCACGCAAGAGAGACGACTCCGGCAAGGAATCAGAGCGCCCATGGAATGCAAATCTCCTCCGAAGATTTTATAGTTGATTCAGTATGTACCAAGCTACCTTTTGTATTAAGCGCTAAGACATCGGGTCCCTCGAGGAGCACTCGGGGGGTACCCTTTTTATCTATATGATAAGTTCTATGCCTATGAATATGCTATTTCATTATTCTGCCTGGCACCGGGTTCGACCAGTCGGCCCGGGGAGCTTGTCGCCTTGTACTATGTCAATGCTACCTACAGTCGGACAAGTAGTGTGCCGGCACCTAAGCCCTCTCTTGCTATAAGCCGCAGCTCGCAGAGCGACTGTCCGGTTGGCAAGAGTTAAAAGGCAGGAAACGGTGCCCACGCAAAAAATGGCGAAGGACCAAAGCATTTGTATAGGCCAAGCCGGCTCCTCGCCTCGCCGACCGGCTGTTGAACAGCCGGCCGGCCGGTTTTTAACTCAACTTGCTACGCTCTACCAATGGCTAAAGTACTTGCCTTCCCAAAACAGCCAAGTACTTGACCCAGCCACAGACCGCAGAGCGGCTGTCCGGCTGGCAAGACGGCAGCTAAGGGAAGGCGGCAAAGGAAGAAGCCAAAGGAGCAGAAAAGCAAGACAAGTCGGAAATTGGCAAAGAGAATTTACATAGCAAAAAGGCCTTGCCTAGCATTCAACAGAGTTTGAATACACCCCCAGCGGGTGGAACTGCGCAAGTCTAACAAGTTTGTTCAAAGAGATTACAAAACAGGAAAGAAAGATAACTTGGCAGCCTAGGCCAGAGGAGCAGCAGCCGGATCGGAGGGGTCGGCAGAGGTCGAGGCTCCGGGTGGTGGAATGGCCGACTGGTTGGTCTCGGCCTGATCAGCACCGGCGGCAGTCAGCTCGCTGGCGCGCTGTCCGTTGGTCGAGACTTGGTCAGGCAGAGGCCGCCTGTCGTCTCCATCATCCGGCGCATCGTCTCCGCCGTCCTCCTCCTCCTCCTCCTCGCCTTCATCGCTGGAGGCGATCTCCTCCACTGAGTCCTCGCCGTTTTCCGGGTTCAACCCAAACCAGTTGGGCGGCGCCTCGGCGCCCTCCTCATTTAGCTCGGGGAGGAAGACACTGGTGTCCGTGTACTCAGCGATCGCCACAGTGCGATGATAGAGCTCGGGCGCCACCACCGCCAACTCTTCGCTGGCTTCAGCATGGAGCATGGCCAACTGGGCTAGGTTCAGCCCAGGGTACCACCCCTTGATGAACTCCAAGGCCCGCCGTGCGCTTGCCCGCGCGGAGGAGCCTTTCCACGCCTCGATGCGGCCGATAGCCACCTCTAACCAGTAGGAGATCCGACTGGGGGTGCGCAGAACTGTAGCACCCGGCCAGAGGGCGGAACTCACCTGGGCTCCGGCGCGCTGCAGATGGTGGAGAGCCCGATGCGCCAGCCAAAGACGAGCTTGGATGGCGAGCAGCTGCTCAGCGAAGGTCCGAGAGGCGTTGGGCGCGATTGTTGCGCCAGCTAGCCTCCGCTCGTCATGGCGAGCCTCGACGGCTTGGCTGGCGGCGACGGCGTGACCAGGGAAATACTCTGCACGAGAAGAAAAAAGAAGTATGAAGTCGGAAGCCGGCTCATATGACAAGTCGGCAGGCAGAAGGAAGGGAAGGACAACTCACCATCGAGCATGTCCTCGATCTCGCCATAGCCGTCCGACAGGGCCTTCTCCCTCTCGACCCTGTTCGAGTGCTGAGTCTCAAACTCGGCCTGGAGGGCCTCCTTCGCGTCCTTGAGCTTCTGCAGCTCCGCCTGGTGCTGGTCCGCCTGCTCACCTAGCTGCTTGGCCAGGCGGTCGCACTCCTGCTCCATCTTGCTGCGCTCCTCCTCCTTGGCGTGCAGCGCGGTTTGAGCCTCGCCCAGCTGCTGCTGTAAGGTGGCGTTGGTTCCTACAGAAGACAAGAAAGAAAAGACACTCAACAAATCAACAAAAAGAGAAGTGGTTGCCGGAAGATCCAACCCGACTGCTCTGCAGTCGGCCCGAATCTCAGGGGCTACACCCCATGGGTGTGCTGGCGCGCCCCCGCGAGAACGAAGAGCGGAAGCTTACTCCGGCTGTCGGACTAGTCGGAGGTCCGCTTGGACAGCTCCTGGACCTGGGAGTTTAAGGCGTCCGCACGGATGTTGTGGTAATCCTACAACAAAGACAACGGAAGAAAAGAAAGGGTCAGCACTCGGAGCTTACCTTTAAGTTCCGAGCCGCCTGCTCGGCAACCGGCCCGGAACTCGGGGGCTACACCCAGTGGGTACGCTGGCGCGCCCCCATAGAAGAATTCAAGAAAATCACAAGAATCAGAAACAAGCGGACAAGGAACATACCCGGACGGCGGCTCGTGACGCCAGGAATGCCTTGGTGTAGTTCTGGAGGGCGGTGCTTTGGGCCTGAAGCAGGGATTGGACTTCATGCGCAGCCTTGTTCAGGACACTCATCCCACCCCCAGACGTCCACTCTCGCGGGACGGCACTAGTGGCCTCCGCCTTTGGGGCCGACGAGCTCGAGGCCCCGATCTCCTGAGGTCGCGGTGCCGCAGTCGCCTTCGCTGTGCGCCGGCGCGCCGGAGTGCGGGCCACGGGGGTCGCCCCCACCACCAGCTCGCCACCAACTTGAGGCGTTGGTGGCATGTCAGGCCGACTGCGCTAGGCCTCGGCAGTCAGCGCTTGCTGGAGCACCTCCGTCCTCAGGATGACGGCATCGCCCCCCTCCCTCTCCATGACCGGCTGGCTTTCGCCGGCTCCTCCTGTCGGCGCCGGGATCTCTGACGCCGGCGGCATGGAGCGCATGGGGACGATGAGCTGTGGAGTCTGTCCGTGTGCAGCTTCCTTCGTTTGCGCCTTGGCGGCCGCGTCCGCCTGGGCATTGGTCGCAGCGTCCGCTCATGGGGACGATGAGTTGTGGAGTCTATCCGCGTGCGGCTTCCTCCGTTTGCGCCTTGGCGGCCGCGTCCGCCTGGGCATTGGTCGCGGCGTCCGCTTGGCCCTTGGCCGCGGCGTCCGCTTGGGCCTTGGCCGCTGCGTCCGCCTCCTCCTGCGCCGCCTTGGCCGCCTCCCTCTGTCATTCTGCCTCCTCACGCTCCTCGCGCGCCTCCCATGCGTTCTTCTCCGTCGCCTCCCGGAGGTCGGCGGGTACGCGGCGGGTGTTCGCGGAACCCTCCGTCCCCCAATGATGGAAGCAGAGGTTGACCGCTCAAGAGAGAGCGGGGCTCTGTTCAAGCAAGACAAGAAGAAATTCAGAAGGAATTTTGCAAGTAAGAAGAAAAGGAAACAAGAGAAGGCAAACACTTATGCAGACATCGTGGGTGGCTGCTTCGGGACCTTCTGGAACCGGGCCACCTTCACGGCGGCCTCCTCCCGCCTGGTCGCTGCAGCCGAGCCCTTGGGTTTCTTCGGCCGGCTCGGTGCTTTGGTGCGCCTCCTGGTGCAGTCGGTGCTGCTAAAGAGCTTGCCCCCGCCCTGATTGCAATCGGCGGCGGCACAGCGCGTGCTCCTCCTTGTTGTCGTCTGGACAATCCTCGAGGCCGCCTCCTCCTCCGGACCCGCCTGCTCCGTCGCCACCGCCTGTGGCGTCGTCTTCCTCCATGGCGGCCGCCCCCAAGTCGGGGCCGTCCGCATCACTCACCAATCGGTCCGGCAGGTACTCCTCGCCTTGCTCCAGGGCATCGGCTACCGACTGGGTTGTGAGGAGCTGCATCGTTACCAACTAATCAGGCGGCAAAGCAGAACCTGACAGATGAAAGAGAGAAAAGAGTTAAGAGCGTACCGCAGGCGGCGGGTGTGCGCGGGAATACGGCCGCTTGCCGAACTGACACTCTGACTCCGACAGTTTGCAGTTCGAGATCTCATTCACCAAGCGGGCCACATCCCCAGCCGGCATCTCCCTGGTGGACATCCGGCATGGGTCTCGGTGCCCGCTCATCCGGCTGATCAGATGAGGTTGGCCTTGAAGAGGGAGAACCCGACGCTCCACAAAGGCAGTCAGCAAGTCCGAAGCTTTGAGGCCCTCTGACTCCGTCATCACCCTGAGCCAAGTGACGGCGGCGACGGAGGCGGCCAACAGCGTCTTCGGCTTGAAGGTCCAATTGGTGCGGGGCTTAGCCAGCAGGCCAGCTTCACAAGCCGGCAAGTTGACGAAGTCGATCGCCGGGTTGGCGTTCCTGACATAGAAGTATGATTTTTTCACAGCTTGACCGACTACGTCAAGGTGATGGCCGGGAAGCAATTCCCAGCACCCGGGCGCCCCACCACGATGAAGGCTCCGCACTGAGCCGCCTCGTTCTTGGCGGCGGTGCCGAGCTTGGTGTAGAAGAATTCCCCCAGAGCTCGAGAGTGGGGAGAACGCCGAGGTAGCCTTCTCAGAGCGTGACGAAGGCCGACAGCAGCACCACCGTGTTCGGTGTGTGGTGGTGGGGCTGGAGTCGGTAGAATTGAAGAAAGGAACGGAGGAAGCAGCTCGCCGGTAGGCCGAATCCGCGAAGGAAGTGTGACCAAAAGATGACGCGTTCGCCCTCCTCCGGCGCCGGCGAAATCTCCTTCGCGGGAACATAGCCCTTGCGGGCAGCGGCCACATGTTGCGAAAGAAAGTGATGTGGTCTTCGTGGACGTTCGAGTTGTCCCAGTCACTGGCCCGCTCGCGAGCCATGGAAGGTCGAGCTCGATGGAGCCGTGGCGCGGTGACGAGTGCGCAAGCCTGCGGGGAAGCAGCGGCGTGGCGGGGAGGATGGGCTCGGTGACGACGGGCCGCGGCAGCACTTCGGCACAGTGAGGGAGTGCGGCGGTAGCGAAGGAGAAGAGGAGGAAGAAAATGGCGAAGGGAGAGGAGGGCGCGCGTGCTAGTGCCGCTCCCCTCCTCCCCCTACTTATAGCCCCTGGCTACGAAGACGAGGGGACGGGGCATGGGGATCGTGGGATTAACTGTGCCCACGACCCCACGACCCTGCATTTACCGCGCGGTAATGGCGCGAAGTAATTGCGCCATGGAATCCCAACCGTTCGCCTCGGCCGCAGCGGATACGTGCACGTGCCGAGGCCCGATAGTGTCGGGCCCCGGCCTGCGGCGACGTCCCATCATGCGCGTGGGTTGGCAGATGGCCCAGCCGCCCGGCGCCGCATGGCGTGCGGACCGCGGGCGGCAAGCCTAGCGCTTGGCTGGCACGCCACCTGGCTCACGCCGCGACGTTTCAAGAACCACCAGGCGGCCTGCCTGGTCGCGTCCGACTCCTGACAGTCGGTGCTCCGGAAGACAGACGAAGCAAGATCAATGGGCCGCTCAGAGTAGGAAGCCGCTGAGGCCCCTCGTCTCTTTCGGCCACAGCGCCCCACCAGCTTCGGGGACTACTGTCGGAGTAAATCACCACAGGTAGCCTCATCAGCCTCCCATGGTATTTCAAGACATCGGGGCCGGCTATGCCCCTCAAGAATCAAAGACTGAAGGCCGCCTTCTTGGGGCCGGCTGGTCCAAATGGCCGGCTGCCAGGAGGCAGCAAAGCCTAGCAGACGATCGCCGAGCGGGCCGACTCCTAGCAGGCGGCCTCTAGAGAGGGCGGCTCCTAGCAGGCGGCCCCTCGTGCCCTCGAAGTTTGCACCACATTATGACAACGAAACAGGGCGTGGCTACAGTGCAGCCTGCCACCCCCGAATCCAGGGCAGAGCGTGGCCACAGTGCGGCGTACTGGGCAGACATCCCCTGCCCGGCGCGGCACTGTTGCCACGCGGTCCATGACATCACCCATAACTGGGGAGGCCATGCCCCCATTACGGGCTGTCGGTACGGCCTGCAGGCGGCAGGACCTACCTGTCCGTGAGAAGCCAGAAGGCGGCAAGCCCCGACCAGTCGGCGTGGGGGAGGCCGACTCCTAGCAGGCGGCCCTCCCCCTCCCTCAAAGTATGTGCGCCATTAATCAGAAGAGACGGGGAGTGGCTACAGTGAATGCCCGTCAGGCGGCGGTACTGTAGCCACGCCTCCCCCGAGAAAGCATACATCAGTGGTATTGCCACAGTACTAAGCAGCTGGTAGGACCCGCCAGCGGCGGGCGCGGCCTGTCGGCCAAGTACGAGACAGCCGGAGGGACCCACCAGGCGGCCGGCCCTAGCGGTCGGCGGAGAAGCCGACGACCACAGACACTGACAGCCGGGTCCTACTCCCGGCCAGATCCCTTTGTACCCCTGGGGGTAGGCCTATATAAACCCCCAGGGCACCCGTGCAAAGGGTTGAGAGCTCAGTCCACCCACACCCACATACAGAGAGAGGAAGCTAGGGATAGCCTTGTTCTTCTTCCCCCTCTAGAGAAATAGCTCAAGGAGCAAGCTTGTAGCCACCATTGTTGCTTGAGTGATCATGCGGAGACCCCACAGAGCAGGAGTAGGGGCGTTATCTCCTAGGAGAGCCCCGAGCCTGGGTAAGATTCGCCGGCGAGCATGTTTGCGCCTTATCCCGTTTCCAGGCACCGGCGACGTATTATTAGCCCCTCCATGATAAGCCATCCTTTGGCATATGTCGGATGACACCCCCGACAATTTTGGAGAATCTCCTTGCTATTACTCAAACAAGCATGAAACATATGCTTGCATATTCGTCCATAGGGCAAATCGGATATGTAATTATTGGAATAATTGTTGGAGACTCAAATGATGGATATGCAAGCATGATAACTTATATGCTATTCTATATCACCATGAATCTAGGAACTTTTGCTTGCACTGTATTATTTGGTCTACGTAACGGAACTGATAACATTTGAGATTATGCAAGATTATACATGAAAGATCCTTTTTTGGCACATGGTGTCCAACATTTTTGCACTTGAAGCAAGTGATGTTGGCGTCATTCATGACTTGGTATTGTCCCTTCTTCTTGTTCTTGGACTTATTATTGTTGGAGATGAAATCAAGTCCAATTTAGTCTCGAGGGTACTTTTGCACACTCAAGATAACATCACAAATTTTTTCCAAGTCTTTCTTCAAGCTGGTGACTTGGGCCTTGAGCTCTTTATTTTTCTCTACAAGGTTAGTATTCACAAAAAGAACTAGTGGAAGTAGCAGTTTCATTGTTAGAGCAACAAGGCATGGTGAGGAATTCATCACAAGATGTAGCCATATCATGTAGAGAGGAATTCCAAGGACTAGCACATGACAATAAAGTATTTTGATTAGAAGATGTGCTAGTGTCCAGATGAGACTCACAAGATTTTACCTTGGTGACCATAGTCTCATGAGCTAACTTTATCCTACCATGAGAGATTAGAAGATCCTCGTGAGTGGCCGAGAGCTTTTCATGACTTTCCTCCAATTTCCCGTACTTGCTAGTTAGCAAATCAAGTTGAGCCCTAAGCTCAACATTCTCCTTCAAAATTGATGCTTCACATGAAATCGAGTTAGTAGCACAAGCATCGTTATCAATATGAGAGGAGCAAGTAGAAATAAGAGACTTCTCATGAGTTGATTGAAACTCCTCATGAGACTTAGAGAGTTTGATGAGCTCTTCGTTGACATTATTGCATTAAAGGAGAAGGGGCTTAAAATCCTCTTTAAGTTTACCATGTGTAATTTCAATCTCTCCTTTTGAAGATCTTAAGTCTATAAGTGATTGATGAGCCTTAGCAAGTTCATGTTCTAGTTGTTCAATTTTAGCTTGCTCGTTAAGAAATAAATCATTATGTTTTCAAAGCAAGCAAGAACATCCTGGAACCTTTTATAAGTGTTATTTTTAGCTCTATGAAGAAATTCCCCAATCTCATAGAGATTTTGAGTCAAGTCATCATCATCATCCTCATTATCACTAAGATAAGATGATACCTGGTCGTTACCTCTTGCCATGAGGCACATGTGAACCAAAGGGGTTGATGATGATTCTTTTGGATAAGAGAGTTCTTCATCAATCTAGCGTGCCTCATCTTTCTTGATTTCCTCTACATGGTTAGTCATAGAACAACTAGAGGAAACCAAGGCATTTCGATCATGGCAACACGGGAGAGCAAGGATACCATCACATACACTTGTCATGGAATTCTTAGGTGATATGCATGGACTATCAACACAATAATGTATACTATTTGTTGTGCTAGATATTCTCAAGTCCATAGAAGATATATCACTAGCATCTATACATGAAATCGAGTTAGTAGCACAAGCATCGTTATCAATATGAGAGGAGCAAGTAGAAATAAGAGACTTCTCATGAGTTGATTGAAACTCCTCATGAGACTTACAGAGTTTGATGAGCTCTTCGTTGACATTATTGCATTAAAGGAGAAGGAGCTCAAAATCCTCTTTAAGTTTACCATGAGTAATTTCAATCTCTCCTTTTGAAGATCTTAAGTATCTAAGTGATTGATGAGCCTTAGCAAGTTCATGTTCAAGTTGTTCACTTTTAGCTTGCTCGTTAAGAAATAAATCATTACGTTTTTCAAAGAAAGCAAGAACATCCTGGAACCTTTTGTAAGTGTTATTTCTAGCTCTATGAAGATTTTTCCAAATCTCATAGAGATTTTGAGTCAAGTCATCATGATCATTACAACTATCATCATAATCACTAAGATAAGATGATACCTGGTCATTACCTCTTGCCATGAGGCACATGTGAAGCAAAGGTGTTGAAGATGATTCTTTTGGATAAGAGGGTTGATAACCCACAAGTATAAGGGATCACAACAGTTTTCGAGGGTAGAGTATTCAACCCAAATTTATAGATTCGACACAACGGGAGCCAAAGAATATTTGAAGGTATTAGCAGTTGAGTTGTCAATTCAACCACACCTGGAGATTAATTATCTGCAGCAACGTGATCAGTAGCAAAGTAATATGATAGTTCTGATAATAGTAGAAGCCGTAACGGTAGCGGTAACAGTGATAGCAGTAATTTTGTAGCAAGTGTAACCGTGATGATAGCAGTAGTAACTTAGCAGAAACAATATCGGATAAATTCGTAGGCATTGGATCGGTGACTTGTTGGATGATATTCATCATGAGACAGTTATAACCTAGGGCGATACGGCACTAGCTCCAGTTCGTCAATATAATGTAGGCATGTATTCCGTATATAGTCATACGTGCTTATGGAAAGAACTTGCATGACATCTTTTGTCCTACCCTCCCGTGGCAGCGGGTCCATATTGGAAACTAAGGGATATTAAGGCCTCCTTTTAATAAAGAACCGGAACAAAGCATTAACACATAGTGAATACATGAACTCCTCAAACTACGGTCATCACCGGAAGAAGTCCCGGTTTCTGTCACTCCGGGGTTACCGGATCATAACACGTAGTAGCTGACTATAACTTGCAAGATCGGATCTAGAACATGGATATAATGATGATAACATAAACGGTTCAGATCTGAGTTCATGGCACCCGGGTCCAAAGTGACAAGCATTAAGCATAGCAAAGTCATAGCAACATCAATCTAAGAACATAGTGGATACTAGCACTACTAGGAAAAGGGCTATAGATGGAATGACCACTAATGGCGCAGCAGACATGTGGTGCGCCATTGCTATGTAGCAGTGGCGCACCATGTGCTGGTGCGCCATTAGTTTGAAATACACTAATGGCGCACCAGACACACGGTGCGCCATTAGTAACAATTTTTTTCCTTTTGCCAGACATACTAATGGCGCACCAGGACATAGTGCGCCATTACTAGTTGTAACTAGTAATGGTGCACCAGCAACATAGTGCGCCACTACAATATTTTTTTTATTTTTTTTACTTTTTTGCAAAACTACTAATGGCGCACCTGGGGCAGTGCGCCATACTAGTTTAAGCTAGTAATGGCGCACTGCTCCCTCGTGCGCCATTAGTGTTTTTTTCGCAAAACTACTAATGGCGCACCACCAGCAGGTGCACCATTAGTAACCAGGGTTACTAATGGCGCATTATGTGGTGGTGCACCATTAGTAACCTGGGACGAGCTAGATATTTTGGACAGCCACACCTACCCACTCACTTTCCCCACTTCATTCTCTCCTCCCTCCTCCAAGCTTGTCTCAGCTGCCTCCTCCTCCTCACCTCATTTGCACCATAAATTCATCCAAATTACGTGGTTAAAGCCCCTTTTTTGATAGGTAAGTAAGGGGGAAGCTATCTTTATGTTGTTCTCCCTCCAACAACGTGCACATGCACTTTTTATGTCCTAGCTAGATCTATGTATGTTTGTGGTGTTGCATATGTTTGTGGTGTTGCATATATGTTTGTGTTTGCAGGTATCGGTATTTGAAATGCGATAGTTGCCAATATTTTGCCGGAATGTTGATTCATTTCCGTTTCGGCGAGAATTTTGGCACTATGCATTCTTTTTGGTCCTATTTTTACGGAAAGTCATGCCAAATTTTTTCTTGGTTATAAAATATCGTTTTGCTCTCCCCCGCAGGCGACCATGGTCCGCACGATGACCGAAGGCATCGTGAATAGGTTTTTGAGCTCCGCGAAGGCCGAGATGCTTGAAAAGAACGAGACGGAGATAAGATGTCCGTGTCGAAGATGCAAGCTGAAGAGCCTTATTGCGGACCCGGATTCCGGGCAGGTGCGGGACCACCTGCTCTTGCGTGGTTTCATGGATGGCTATCGGTGGCAAGGTGATGAAGATGACTATGAAGTCGTCCATGGGGGTCGGGCAAGAAATGAGGATGGGCAGCAAGACAACCACCGCGGCTCGGGCGGGCGAGAAGACGAAGAATCTCCAGGACATGATCACGACGGTGATGCTGTACACAGTCATCATGTAGAAGATGCCGGACATGATGATGAGGAAGATGCGGGAGCAGACGAAGGGCATGATCATGAAGATGAAGATGCCGGCGGAGCAGACGACGATGGACCATCGATGGGCTAGGTGCAGGACCCTCATATTCAAGAGCTGCTTCTCAAGCAGACGGATAACGCAAGAGCTGCCGCCCGAGAGAAAGCCAAGCTGGATCAACTGGAGATAGACGCGGTTACTCCATGTATGAAGGATGCAGGCCCGAGGATACCCGCCTGAAAGTAACGCTCATGGCTCCGGAGATGAAGGTAAAGCACAAAATGACCGACGCATGCTTCGACGAGAACATATCATTCTGGCACGAACGTCTTCCCAAGGGGAACAAGTGCCCGACCAGTTTCGAGGAGGCGAAGAAAATCGTGTGTCCTCTGGATTTACCGCACGTGAAATACCATGTGTGCATGAACAATTTCATCATTTATCGGGACGAGCACACGGAGTCTACCATATGTCCGGTGTGCGGCGTCACTCGATACAAGAAGAGGAAGAAAGCTCCTCAAAAAGTGGTGTGGTACTTTCCGATCACTCCTCATCTGCAGCGATATTTTGCGGACCCTAAGGTAGCAAAGCTCCTGCGTTGGCACGCGGATAGGGAGGAGAAGAAGCGAGAAGATGACGCAAATGATCCGGAGATAAATAAAAAAGACAAGATGCTGAGTCACCCTAAGGATGGGAGCCAGTGGCAAGCGTTGAACTTCGAACACCCAGAATTTGGGAATGATCCAAGGAACATCGTGCTGGGCACGAGCACCGATGGAGTCAATCCGTTTGGCAGCCAGAGAAGCACACATAGCACCTGGCCTATGTTTGTGTGGATGTACAACCTTCCCCCCTGGTTGTGCATGAAGAGGAAGTACATTCACATGAGTATGCTAATTGAAGGGCCGAAACAACCAGGGAACGACATCAATCTGTATCTGGGGCTGCTGGAAGAGGAGCTAGACCCGCTGTGGAAAACGCCAGCCAATACGTGGGACGCCGCAGAGAAAGAATATTTCCCTATGAGAGCCGCACTGCTCACGACGGTGCACGACTATCTCGGTTTCGGATATCTCGCGGGGCAGGTGGTCCACGGATTTTCTGGATGTGTCAGGTGCATGGATGACACAACGTATCGCCAGCTAGATAGAGATCCCGGGTCTTCGAAAACCGTGTTCATGGGACATCGAAGGTGGCTTCGCGACGATGACCCGTGGAGGAAACGCAAGGATCTGTTCGATGGTGAAACCGAACCCCGAAGATGCCCGCGTACGAGGAGCGGCGAGGAAATAGACGAGTTGTTGAAAAATTGGAAAGATTGCCCACTGCCGGGAGAGAAGCAAAAGGCGCCAGAGCCGGGAAAGAAGTGAAAGGCGCCAGAGCCACTGCTGAAGGTATGGAAAACGAGGTCTGTTTTCTGGGACTTGCCGTACTGGAAGATCCACCGTGTGCCTCACAGCCTTGATGCCATGCATATCACGAAGAACGTGTGCGAGAGTCTGCTTGGTACCCTGCTCAACATGCCAGAGAGGACCAAAGATGGGCCGAAAGCAAGGGCAGACTTGAAATCAATGGGCATCAGGGAGGAGCTTCACGCTAATGATGATGATGATGATGAGGCGAAGCAGGACACGGAAAGTCGTCGCAAAGGCAAAAAGGCCAAGAAGACCGGAAATGACTTCCCTCCCGCGTGCTTCACTCTAAGTCAGGAGGAGATCGATCAGTTTTTCACCTACCTCGTAGGAGTAAAACTTCCTTACGGTTACGCGGGGAAGATAAGCAGATACCTAGACTCATTGAAGCAGAAGTTCAGCGGGATGAAGTCTCACGACTGTCACGTGCTGATGACGTAGATACTTCCAGTTGCATTCCGTGGGATCATGGACGCGCACGTCCGTGAAACGCTATTTGGCCTATGCAACTTTTTCGACGTCATCTCTCAGAAGTCGGTTGGCGTGAGGCAACTCAGAAGGCTACAGCAAGAGATCGTGGTGATACTATGCGAGCTTGAGATGTACTTCCCTCCCGCATTCTTCGACGTTATGGTGCATCTGCTGGTCCATATCGTGGAGGATATCATCCAACTCGGGCTGACATTCCTGCACAGCATGATGCCATTCGAAAGGATGAATGGTGTCATCAAAGGATACGTTCGCAACATGTCACGTCCAGAGGGAAGCATAGCCAGGGGCTTTCTGACCGAAGAGTGCATCTCCTACTGCACGAATTATCTAGGCATCGAGAACCCCGTTGGTCTGCCCGTCAACAGGCACCTCGGCAGGCTCGCTGGATGGGGTCACCGTGAGGGTCGCCGCGAAATGCATGTCGACTTCGATGGTCGACTCGCCGACTTTGAAAGAGCAAACCTAGTCGTGCTACAACACATAGACGTGGTCGATCCTTGGGTGGTAGAGCACAAAACGTTTATTGAGAAGACGTACAATGACCGAGGCCAACAGAGGACAGACGGAGATATAATCAAAGAGCACAACTCATGTTTCACGCGTTGGTTCAAGCAGAAGCTTCTGTCGTACCCTTTACATGAGGATTCTTCTGCGGAAGAACAACTCATATTCGCCTTGTCACAGGGCGCCGAGCACAACCTGATGACGTATGAGGCGTACGATATCAACGGCTACACATTCTACACCGAGGACAAGGACATGAAGAGCGATGGTTATTAGAACTCCGGGGTAACGATGGAATCCTACACCGGTAACGACAAGGATAGATACTACGGAAGGATCGAGGAGATCTGGGAGCTGAGCTACGCTGGAGAGAAGGTCCCGATGTTCCGTGTCAGATGGGACAAGAGCGTCATAAAAGAAGACCGGTATTTCACCACCATGGTTATACCCGAAGCCAAATCGAAGACCGCAGGCGCGAACGTCACCGCGAAAAATGAGCCATGGGTACTGGCTTCCCAAGTGGACCAATGCTTCTTCATTACCGACCCATCAAAGCCCAGCCGTGTTGTCGTGAGGAGAGGCAAAAGGAAGATCATCCGAATGGATGGAGTCGCCAATGAGCAAGACTTCGACAAGTATGGCGACCCAAAGATGGAACATGACGATGACGATGAAGTATTAGCATACACCACAAGAGGAAGCAGGACCACCCTACCTAAAGGACGTCCGTTCAAGAGAAGAACTCCATTTACGAAAAATAAGGGCAAGAAGATTGTGAACAGATAGCTAGCTAAGATCGATTGTATTTAAATTGTAGCCTTCATTTCTCGATTGTATTTCATGGGCACCATCTCCCCCGCTCCACCGGCCGCCGCCGCCGACCCCCCGCACCCTCCCCCACTCCACCGCCGCCG